>NC_067159.1:4593036-4838973 GCF_903995435.1 Acomys russatus
AGCAGCCCATCTCCCGAGATCAATACATCGGCTCTCAGCTCTGCTGCCCGACCCATGTCTATACCCTGACAGGGAAGTTGCCGTGAGAATTGGGGAATTTTGGGTTCTTAACGACAACAACAACAATAACAACAAAAAGCACAGAAATAGTATAAGAATATGTTTTCACTTTATTCCCAGGTGTGGAGGATGCGGGGCTGTGTTGCAGCAGCTGACTATGATTTGCCTCGTGCTCTGGTGGAAGCATGCTTTTGCCAGCTGCAGAGAGTTTCTGCGATTGTGTGGTGTTTGGGATTCTGGGGTCTTTTCAGAGGGTCCTGAGAGTCATGGCAAATTGTGCGTTGTTGTTGGTCGTGGTAGTCGTGTGCAAAGAAGAAACAAGAAGAAATTAGATATCCTGATGGCAGAAGATCAAACTTGCCCCAAGGACCTAATCAGCAGGACTGACAGTAACATTGCTCCTTTCTGACCCCTGCCTTTATTCAGGGGTCTCTTTCCTTTCCTCTCTACCATTTTTTCTCTATTATCTAGTGTTGGGGGGTGAAAGGGAAGAAGAAAGGGAGGTGAAAGGGGTGGAAGAAAGCACCCACAAAGTAGCTAACACCGGCTAAAGAAGATGGCACTGGCTGGGACCTACAACCCTCAGACAGTCTGGATGGCACAGCCTGCTGCACTTGATGGAAAGGGGATTTTTTTCCCCTGACTTCTTGGGGCTCCTTCAGATGCAGCCTGACTTTATAGCTCTCTCTGCGCTCTGGTTAGGATCTGAAATGTCTGTTACAGGTCCACGTACTGAACACTTGTCCTGCAGCTGGGGTCACTGTTGTGAAGTAGGGTCTGGTTGGTCACCGAGGCAGCCTTTGAAGGCCTTAGCCCCACCCCTCGCTCAAACTTTCCTTCCTTTTTTCTTCTGTTTAAAACTGTATCAAATTATTTTATTATCTTGTTAATAAGTAAACTACTGCTATACATAAAGTATGGCTGCTAATTTTGTTATTTGTTTGTTTTGTTTTGTTTAAGACAGAATCTCATTATGCAGCCTTTGATGTTGTGGGATTTCTTATGTAGATCAGGCTGGCCTTAATTCCCAAGTACTGTGATAATAGGCAGGTGCAACCATACCCGGATGGTTTTTAACTTTAAAAGACAATAAATGCCGGGCACAGTGGTGCATGCCTTTAATCCCAGCATTTAGGAGGCAGAGGCAGAGGCAGACAGATCTTCATGAGTTTGAGGCCAGCCTAGTCTACAAAGAGAGTTCCAGGACAGCCACTGCTGTTACACAGACAAATCCTGTCTTGAAAAAGAGAAAAAAAAAACAATAAATATGCATAATTCAACAAATCTAATAAAACCAAAACAGAAAAACAAAAACAAAAAAAAAAAAACCAACCAGACCCCACAACTTGGAAGTGTTCGAGAGCAAATTTTAGGTCAACATCGTCAGGGATCCCACTAATTCTGGGACAATGTTGTTGCGTCACATCATTAGGGCCTGCGCTAGTTACTTTCCCCAGTGCTGGAACCAGATACTTTTTTAAAAAGCATCTTAAAGGAGGAGTTTATTTCTGTTTGAAGGATACAGCCTATGTTCGTAGGGAAGGCATGGTGGCAGGAGTGTGAGGCAGCTTGTCACATTGTGTCTGTAGTCAAGAAGAGAGAGAGCAAACGTTGATGCTCAGCTGCCTTCTGCCCTCTTTGTTTAGACTGGAACTCCAGCCCAGGAGAAGGTGCTGTCCACGTGGGAAGGGGCTGTCCACTTGAGAAGGTGCTGTCCACATGGGAAGGTGCTGTCCACTTGAGAAGGTGCTGTCCACGTGGGAAGGTGCTGTCCACGTGGGAAGGTGCTGTCCACGTGGGAAGGTGCTGTCCTCGTGGGAAGGTGCTGTCCTCGTGGGAAGGTGCTGTCCATGTGAGAAGGGGCTGTCCACGTGGGAAGGTGCTGTCCACGTGAGAACGTGCTGTCCATGTGGGAAGGTGCTGTCCACGTGGGAAGGTGCTGTCCACGTGAGAAGGTGCTGTCCACGTGAGAAGGTGCTGTCCACGTGGGAAGGTGCTGTCCACGTGGGAAGGTGCTGTCCACGATCCTTCTGCTAACCCTCTTTGGAAGCACCCTGGAAGACACACTCAACCATGCCCTCTAGGTGATTCTAAGCTCCATCAAGTTGACAGTTAAGAGGAACCATCACAGGGGCACACACCACATTTTGAAAGTTCCCTGTAGTGTTTGGTGCCTCTGCCCATGTCCTCTGGGGAATCAGCAATGACTCCTTGTTCTGGGAAGCTTCTCTCATGTGGCTGGTTCTTCACTTCCTCCTAATTCTATGTCCCTCACAAGTCTATTTGTACCAGGCTGAGGGAACCCAGTTGTCGTTGACAAGAAAGTGACAGGGGGAGCCATCACTCCACACCAAGCAGGGGTAGCTCCCCTGCCAAATGCTGGTATATCCACAGCTCAAGGAAAAGGAGTGCTTTGTGAACCCCATCCTCTATCTGTGTCCATGCTGATGGT
Organism: Acomys russatus; assembly: GCF_903995435.1. Taxonomy (NCBI): domain Eukaryota; kingdom Metazoa; phylum Chordata; class Mammalia; order Rodentia; family Muridae; genus Acomys; species Acomys russatus. The sequence goes on from NC_067159.1 coordinate 4,595,549, forward strand.
ATTTCATTGGCCACCTTCAGGCTATTGGTGTACAGATGGACAGATGCACACCCACACACCACGGCATATTGTTTAGTCTTTAAACAGGACACTAGACACAAGCCATCATGGCAGGCAAGACACAGAGCCAGCAGCCACAGCATGGTGATGACAGGTGAGCCAGGAAGCAAAGCACCAGAGCGAGTGGGTCAATGGGACAGATAGACTCAGTGACCATTTGTCCCCAGTACTGTCTACTTTCTTTTGCACTAATGACCTAGAGCAGCGGTTCTCAACCTTCCTAATACTGTGGCCCTTTAATACAGTTCCTCATGTTATGGTGAGCCTCAACTATGAAATCACTTCATTGCTACTTCATAATTGTAATTTTGCTATTGTTATGAATCATAATGTAACATTTGACACGCAGGATATCTGATTGATACCCACAGGTTGAGAACTGCTGGCCTATGGCATTAGAAGTTGGCTTTCTTTTAATCTCGTTGACTACCAGAGATGCTTATTTGAAGGATGGAGCCCATTTGCCTCTGTGGCAGAGTGGACGTTTGAGGCTCCTACAGATCTCTGTGCTCTGAGCCTTTGTGGGTGCAGATGGTGGCAAGGCTACTGGGGCTGCAGGGCTATGAATTCTCCACAGGCCACTGGTGCTTAGATTATGGGATGTCCTTTCTGTTCTCAGGACATGCAGAGTTACTGACCCCCTGTCCCCCGGCTGTCCTGTTGTTGGGCTGTACTTAAGAGGCATGAGGTGACAGAACATTGGTATGCCCCTGGGCCTGCTCAGCTACATCCAGTGCCATCAGCTCCGCTCCGCAGCCTGAGGAACCACAGATGACAGGCAGCTGCGAGACATCTGTTGTGGAAACAGTATCAGCTGGCACCTCACAAGCCTTCTGGGATGTTTGCCTTAACATTCCATGGGGTTGAGGGTAGGGTGTGAAGGGGGCGTATTTATAGTTTGTGCTATAAATAAGTCGTGTTGGGCAGCTGCTATCCAACTGACTTTCTGAATGTGAACGTAATGCTTGAGAGGGTGAGATGATCTCCTGGAAAGGCTTGAGGCCTCTTTATTCTGGCCCTGAGTTCTTCTGGCACCTTCCTTCACTCCTGGGGAATGTGGAAGTCCACGTGGCAGACACCTGTCTGTCCCGCCCACCCTTCTCCAGCACATCCTATCTCTCAGTGGTTAATATCATCCCTCTTACCAGACATCTCCCAACTCAGAGCTACCCGCTAAAAGCCTTTGACACATGGCTTCTTGGATGCAGGCAGTTGGGAAAGTCAGGTGGAGTCCTAACCAGGATGCCCACCTTCCCAGAGTGGTCTTTGGCACTGGCCAACACCACAGATATTTGGGGCAGACATTTTGCAACATCTTGCATGAAGAAATCGTGTGTGCCCCAGGCTGGTATTGAGAGACCTGAGCTACTACCCCACGTTAGGGAAAGTGGGAACAGCTGACACCACCACAGCACTGGCCCTGTGCAACAGGAATACCATGTCTGATGATACTCAGTCATGTTTGGAGAGCACAGGGTTGGAAACTAGTCCATCAACAGGGGCTGGAGAGTAGTTAAAGCACTTGCTGTAGAAGGAGGATTCATCCCCCAGCACTCCTGCGGGGCTGCCTTCATGGATGGACGAATATGCTGGTGGGTTCATAATCTGATGGTGTTATTGGGAGGTGGTGGAGAGTGGCTGGAGCCTTGCTGAGATATGTCTCATCCACTGCCCCCTCCCCCTCCCTCCTGGCTCCTTAACTAACCTCTCTCCCATAGGTGCTTTGTATGTGAACTCCCATCCTTGAGACTTGGCTTAGCCCTCTTGTTCTGCCTATTCTGCCTTGTTCTGGGGCTTTGGTCTAAGACTGCTGCTTTCCTTGATGGCTATTTCTTTCTGGAATTTTCTCTAGTTTTTTTTTTTTTTTTTTTTTTTTTGTGCCCAAAGTACTTTTGCTCATTCTTATCCAGAGATCTTGAGATCCAGAGATACAAGGCCAGAACCTACACTTAGCCCTGTCTACACAGGGATGCTAGCCATCCTCACATGGCTGCTGTATGCTTGCTGTCTGGCCCTGTTTCCTCCTCTAAGGTTCTACTGAACTTTGAGTACACAGCAGGCCTGAGCCAAGCAAGCTACCACACAGGATGAGGGCAAAGGCATGGAGAACAAGGTCCCTTCTATGCCTGGCAAGCAGTTGTCCTTGAGATGCCTGGGCCAGAAGTCAGCAGGATAAAGCCGTGTGGAGTGGCAGGAATCTGTTGCCTGTCTGCCTAAGAGAAGAAAATATGTCCTATTAACTGAGAAGCACTTCCAGGGCCTCCTTGTCTATGGTATTTATTTAGGCTGACTCCTTTCTCCCAAACCTCCCTGGGGGAAACAATTTTCCTTTTCTCTTACCCTCTCCTTCCTCTCCCTAACCTCACCGAGGCCAAATCTAGCTTTATCTCAAGTCGATGATGAGAGTCTAACTCTTCCGAGTTCTCACTGTCTGTTGGCTTTGGCCCTAGGAGATACCTGGGCAGTATTTACCCCACCATCATTGCTGCATCTCAAGTAAAGCTGTACAAAAAGATGCCAAGTTCTTTCCTAGTGTGCCTCCTGGAGCAGGGGATGTCAATCTCCACTGGCTTGGGCTTTCCTGTTAGGTATGTGCATGAGTACGTGCGTGTGTGCATGCATGAGTGTGATTCAGAGCAGGACAAATGGCATAAAGGAGATGAGGGCTAAATCTGAACAGGGGAGTATGCTCAGCCTCTGGAGCTATCACATCCACCAGGGCCTGCTGCTGGCTGTGTGTCACTGAAGGGATGGGAGCCGGAAGCTGGAGCTTCATGTCCCCTCTGCTTCTGCTGTGGCCAGGGTTCCAGGATGTGGCCAGGAAAGGAGGACCATGACAGTCTGCTCTTTAGGGCCTAGGAAGCAGTCATGCTGGCTCACGGGAGGCCAGCCACCTGCCCTGCCTGGAAGATTCTCCTTTGTTCCACAGCTCACCAGCCTCTGACTCAGATGACTCCTCCTCCCGCCCCCCCCCCCCCCCAGCCCTTTCCATCTGTAAAATCCCTGCCCCACAGGAGATACCTGTAAGAGGCTGACGTGGAACCACCTGGCACAGAGCAAGTGCAGACACTGCTTATTATAATAATAGGTAATTGTCATTTCAGTGAGCCAGAGGTCTTAAGAGATGAGCACAATCCACCCTGGAAAAGGAAAGAAAGATTGAAAAAAAAAAATCTTAAAAATGCCTCGGCTTGTGTTCCATGCCTGTAATGTCAGCACTTAAGTGGCGAGACAGGCACGTCGGGAGGAGCTCAGGCTCAGCTGTAGCTATACAGTGAGTCTGAGACCAGCTTGGGTTACATGACCCTCCCCCCCCACACACACAAAAGAATTACTTTGCATGTGTGATATGGTGTGGGGGGGGGGTGGGGGGGGGGTGAGATAGACAGATAGAGAGATGTGTTGATGTGGTGTGGTATATGTGTGTGTGATATGTTGGCTGTGTGACTGTGGTATGTGTGTGTAATGTGTTGGGTATGTGTCTGTGGTGTGTATGTATACATATGTGCTGTGTAAATGATAGATGTGGTGTGTATATGTGTTGGAGTCAGGTGGTGCGTATATATGGTGTGTATAGGAGGTGTATGCGTGTCTGTGTGGATGCAGGTATATCATATGGTGTGTGTGTGTGTGTGTGTGTGTGTGTGTGTGTGTGTGTGTGTGTGTGCATGTGTGTCTGTGTGAAGGCCAGAAGCAGATGTTGGGTGTCCAGTATTTCCTTGATTGCTCTTCATCTTATTTTTTTTAGACAAGGCCTCTCAACCTGGAGATCACCAATTTGACTAGGCTGCCTGAGCCAGTAAGCCTCGGGGACCCTCTTGCCTCCACCTCCCCAGTGCTAGATGGGAATTGGTGGCCCTCGCCCCTGCTAACCCTGACACACACACACACACACACACACACACACACACACACACACACACACACACACGGATCAAACTCAGTTTCTCACGCTCATGCCAGCACTTCATCGACGAGCCGTCTCCTCGTCTCCAGCATCAGTTCCTTCATGTGTGGTCCTGTAGCCTAGACTGTTGGTTTCTCGGAGCTTCAAGTCAGTAAATCCTCCTTGTAATCCTTAGGAGAAAATTATTAAGTCTCTACATCCAGTGACACTCTTGAGACAAGGCCTTACTGTGTATCTCAGGCTAGCCTCACCTCTGGGACACTGGAATAACAGGCACAGGCCTCCATGCCGAGCTTGTTACTCGTATTTTAGAACTGAGAAGCCGACGCTCACTAAGGCGGAGGTGGCGGCGGCGGCGGCGGCGGCGGCGGCGGCGGCGGCGGCGGCGGCGGCGGTGGCGGCGGCGGCGGCGAGGTAGAGCCTAGACTTTCCACTTCGCTTCACAGGGAGCTAGATCTGAGCAAAGCTCCGCCCTTCCTATATCTTTTTGCTATACTGCCTCACAGCTGCTCCCTTCGACATCCCTGGGGCCTCTGCCACACTCCCCTGACCCGGTGCCACCCAGGGCTGGTGAGATCATGTCTTCCCAAAGGCGTCACCTTGGTTCCACTTTGCAGTTAGACTGAGACTATCATTTCAGGAACCTCAAAGTGACAAATCCCAGACACCGAGATTATGAAAAATCACCGGGTCTCACGGGATCTTAATTGCATTACGTCACCAGGCGGCCAATGCTGGGCACAGCTTTGCCTCTGGACAGGACTCCTGACACTGTCATCAATGTCACTGCTGTACCGTTTGCACCCTTCCCTGTCTCTGTCTCCTCTCTGTCTCTGCCCCCCTCCCTCTTTCCAACTTGTAGGCAGGGGAACAGAAGCCCTCAAAATGGACAAGATCCCCATAGAATGCAGATTGATTACAAGGAGGCTCAGAACAGGATGCCTTTCCTACAGGCCAAGTGGGTCTCCTGCCTAGTTTTAGGGCCGTTTGCAGAGCAGTAGGCTGCAGGCTAGCAAAATCTCAGGATAGGTTGGCAATGCAGGGAGGTCGATGCTAGGCCTGACTTCAGTTGGGAGAGTGGAGCTACAAGCACTGAAGGAAGCAGCTCTTGGGTCCAGCTTGCCATGAGTATAGCCCATCACAGAGTCTCCGGAGAGAAGCTGTGATTGGCAGAGGGGCATGGGCATGTGGTGGGCCAGGAGGGGCTGCCCTGCAGAGCGTGTCTTCACTCAGCGTTACCCACTATCCAGATGTTCACATGCCACCTTAACAACGTGTTTCTAGTGTCCCTTCCGAGCTCTCTCAGCAGTCTGCCATCAGCACCTGCAGGTCCTGATTGGGTCCACCTCTGTGGGGTGGTCAGCACTGCCACTCTCCCACCATCTCCTGATGTTTCTGTAGATTGGAGACTGTGTCTCAATCACCTCTGACCGTTGAGCCAGTCATGCATTTGTTCAACATTTGAATCAATGAATCCCTCATGAATATGAAAGTGGCCAATGCAGAGATAATAGAATTTGGTGGGTAGAGAGCAAGCGCCTATGCTGACCAAGATGGGAGGTCTGGTTCTGTTTTTCTGAACATTTGTTTGTTTGATTTTTGTTGTTATTATTGTTGAATTATGTAGCTCAGGCTTCAAATTTACTATGTAGCCCAAGGTGACCTTGAACTTCTGATACTCATGCCTCGACCTCCCAAGTGCTGGGATTACAGGCATGCTCCACCATGTGCAGATTTAAGTAGGACTGGGGCTTGAACTCAGGCATTTATAAATGCCATCCAAGCAATTTAACAACTAAGCCACATCCCCAGGCCCCTAGGCATTTTTGAAAGTTTGGGGAGTTATTTATACATAGACAACTTAGACCCCAAATGATTGATCATTCTTACCGAAGATCAGGATGGTACCCCCACTGTCCTCCTAGGGAAGCCAGTGCAGATGGATGTATCCTGGACCAGGCTGGAGCTTTATGCACCCCTCCTCCTGGTGTGAGGTGCTGAGGTTGGGCTCATCTTTGGGCAGTACCCCCAATCTAGAGTGATGCAGTTTTCTTGGGGAGAACAAACAAGGTATCAGAATGGCTCTCCAGACACATCTTTCCCTGTGCCTTGAATCCTGCTCTGAGGAGAGAGATGAGAAGCCATAGGCGTAAATGGACCTTTGTCCTGGGATCTTCCCTTGCTTCCTGAGTGCCCTCGAGAGCATGGATGAAACACAGCTTATTCTCATCTCCACAGGACCTTGTCCCAGCCCTCACAGTTGGTCTACAAACAAAGTCTCACCTGGGATTTCTTCAGCATATACACCTTGTTGAAAGGAAAATTCAGAGCTGGGGCGGGCGGGAGGGGGAAGGCACTGCACAGCTGGTGAAATGCTTGCCATGTAAGCAAGAGCGCTAGAGTTCGACTCCCAGCACCCACATAAAAAAGCTAGGTGTGGCAGCACGATCCTGTAACCCTAGTGCTGGGGAGAGGCGGACAGAGGTATTCCTGGGGATTCACTGTTAGCCAGCCCAGCTGAATCAGTGAACTACAGGGTCAGTGAGAGACCCTGTCTCAAAAATGGAAAGAGGAGAATGGTTGAGGAAGACATCTGTGGTGGTTTGAATGAGAATGCCCCCCCCCCATAGGCTCACATGTCTGAATATTTGGTCCCCAGTTGGTGGAAGCATTAAGGAAAAAAATTAATAGGTGTGACCTTGCTGAAGGAGGTGTGCACTGGGGGTGGACTTTGAGGTTTCAAAATCCCATGTCATTCCCAGTGAGCTCTCTCTCTCTCTGCTTTGTGCTTGTGGCTATAGATGTGAGCTCTCAGCTGCTGCCCCAGTGCTGTGCCTGCCTGCCTGCCTGCCTGCCTGCTGCTGTGCTCCTCACCGTTGTGGTGATGGACTCTAGCCTTCTGAAACTCTAAGCCTCAAATAAACCCATTCTTCTACAAGTTGCCTTGGTCACAGAGTCTCATCACAGCGACTGAAAAGCAACCGAGACAATATGCGGTGTTGACCACTGACGTCCAAACACATATGAAACAGATACATGAATCCACACCTGCACACACAGAGAAAGAGGATATCGGAGCATTCTGTATCACAGCTATAAATTAGGTGGGGGGCTTTTTTGGAGTTTGCTTATAGTCTTTGATGACCTCAAGGTCTGTAGCTAGGAATTGCCTCCCCAAACTCATCTTCAACATTTGAGTCTGGCGATACGACATGTTGACAAAAGTATAGGTGTTTTCATGTTCCTCAGGCTTTACGGGGACCCTTGTGATACAGATATGTGAGGGACATTTTTAGCCATTTCCCCAGAGGGCAGCAGGCAGAGCTGGCCATTAGTGGTAGTCATAGAATAAGGCAGGGGCCCCAGTAAAGCTTTGAAGCACAGCCACCATGCATGTTAAAAGTCCTGTGATGGAGATTCCAGAGACAGACTTGCTGAGAGCCATCGAGAAAAGATACTCAAGACGTGGAAATCCAGCTCCTTGAAGGAGACAAGTGACCTTCCATGCACAATCGTGTCCTCCTGTCTTGGTTCACTTTCCCTCAGCTTCCCCAGTAACATCTGAAATGCCTTTAAAAGAGACGTAAAGGGTTAAAATGCACCTGACACTTGCAAAGCATCTAGTGATGCTACAGTGATACTTACATCTGTGTGGAAGTTTCTAGTAGCATGGAAGTCACTTGTGCTAACGAAACTCATGCTGAACGCTCACAGCAATCCATGTAGTACGCTGTACTGGCTGGCTTTGTGTCACAAAACCACTTGATACAAGCTAGAGTCACCAGAGACAAAGGAGCCTCAGTTGGGGAAATGCCCCCATGAGATCCAGCTGTAAGGCAATTTCCCAATTAGTGATCAGTGGGGGCGGGGCAGCCCTTTGTGGGTGGTGTTGTCCCTGGGCTGGTGGTCCTCTGTTCTATAAGAAAGCAGCTGAGCAACCATTTAAAGCAGGCCAATAACCAGCACCCCTCCATGGCCTCTGCATCAGTTCCTGCCTCCAGGTTCCTGCCCTGCTTGAGTTCCTGTCTTGACTTCCTCCAATGGTGGCCTATGATCTGGAAGTGTAAGCTGAATAAATCCCATCCTCCCCAACTTGCTTTTCGGCATGGTGTTTTCGTTGTAGCGACAGCAAACCCTAACTAAGACAAGTTGGTACCAGTGTAGTGGGGCAGGACTGTGGAAGGACTTTGGAACTTTGGGCTAGAAAAACCATTGATAAATGCTTACAGCAATCCATGTAGTTTTCCTTACTCATGTTTTGGTTTACATAAAAAGAGAATGAAGATATGAAGATCCAGGGCTCTTTCTACTGTTCTCAGAGTACACACACACACACACACACACACACACACGTACAGATACACACCCACCCTCACATACACACACACACATATACACATACACCCCACACCCCCACATATACACACATACACACATATACATACACACACACACACACACACACACACACACGTACAGATACACACCCACCCTCACATACACACACACACATATACACATACACCCCACACCCCCACATATACACACATACACACATATACATACACACACACACACACCACACACACATACACACACACACACACACACACGTGTGATATACATGGCTGTTTCCATCTTAGGCCGTGGGTGTCCATGTACACAGGGTAGCAAAAATGAAGCATCAGGAGCATTTCAGTTGTCAAGTGGTGTGTCTTTTTTTTTTTTTTTTTTTTAATAAGTGGCTACAGGAAACCCTTCTGGTCCCCAAAGCTTTTTTTTTTTAATTGTTGTCTGGCTTGCCTGGAGCCATGGAATGTTTTCTCTCCAGCTAAGCAATAATGGAAGGTGGTGGACTCAGGCCAACTTGATGCTCCCTCAGAGCTCTTCTTGGCTGTGGTGTTTACACAGGATGAGATCAGAGGCTCTGCTACTGGCCCGGGGGGCGGGGAGGGGGGGAGAGTCCAGCAGAGCACCACAGGGTCTGTGACAATGGTGACGGAGCCTGTTGGTAGGGATGCGGTCCATCTGGCTCAGGCTTAGAAGAACAGTGAGAGAGATGGCTCTGATTTCCTACCTCAGCAGCTCTCTGGAATTGTGCTGTGTGTTCTCAAAAGGGAAGGAAGAAAAAGTGGATACAGACTCATTCTCCTCCCTTCGCCTACACAGGCACATCTGTGGGAGCCACATGTAAAATGCTGGGATGTTTCAGATCTTGTCCTTGAAAAGAACAAGTCCATGTCATGAAAAAAGAAATGTTAATGAGGGGACAGCAGGTCTGAGTGCTGAGTGCCACTGAGGAGGACTGAGCAAGGCTTAGCAGTAGCTGGAAAGGGGCAAGGCTGCCTCTAAGAGAGAGTAGTCACAAAGGCTTCCTGGAGGAAGGGCTGTCTGCGACATCTCAGTATGTAAAACAAATGCAGGAGTCGTGGCATACAGCTTGAGGACTCCTCACAAACCAAGGTGTACCTGTGTAGTCAGCACCCAGCGCAGAAAACAGGACTGTCCAGGCATGATGGCGTACACCTTTAGTCCCAACCCTTTGGGAGGTAGAACAGGCAGATCTCTGTGAGCTCAGGACTAGCCTGGGCTATATTGTGAGACCCTTTCTCAAATAAAAGAGAATATAAGTCCTAGACACCAACTCCTGCCCATTCCCTGCCACTAGTGCCACTAGTCTTAGGTTTGTTTGTTGTTGTTTTTTAAGTCGCTTGGCACAAGCTGGAGTTATCTGAGAGATGTGCCTCCATTAAGGAACTATCTCCATGGGTCGCCTTTAGGTAAGTCTTTGGGGGGGGGCATTTTCTTGGTTGCTAATTGATCGAAGAGAACCCAGATCACTGGGCTGTGCCAGCCCAGGGCAGGCAGTCATTGGTGGCATGAGAAGACAAACTGTGCAAGCTGTGGGGAGCAAGCCAGCAGGCAGCATTCCTTTGTGGCCTCTGCTTTGGTTCCTGCCCCTGGCTCCTTCCCTGACCTCCTGCTCTCACATCCCTTCAGGAAGGACTGTAAGCTTTCAGATGAAATAAACCCTTTCCTCATTGAGTTGCTTTTTGGTCATGGAGTTTATCACAGGGATAGAGCCCTAGCAAAGACACCCACTGTGGGAAACACTGTAGGCTTTGTCACAGGTGAAAACAATCTTGGCGGGCTTTACCCTTGGACACCCCATGGATACCTAGAGATAGACTGGGTGGAGCCATCCCCGGGCCTGGAATTCAGGGAGCAGACCTGGGACTCCACCTGTACTATTGTTTTCCTAATCAACCCTCACCGCCCTTCGCATGTGACACAGACAGGTGGAGAGGAGAGAGCAGCAGCAGGTTGAGGCCGGGCTTGAGGGCACTTGGATCAGCGAACAGGCTGGACACCTAGGGACCCATCCCGGAAGGTTCACTCTTTTTTCCCTCTTGTGTAGCTAGTTGAGCTGTATAATAAAGTTTAATTGTTAAGAAACAGAGCCTACAACCCACGAAGGTGTCTCTGAAAGCATTAGTTTTACCCGTTTTTCAACTTGATGCCGACAGAAATCATTGCATATGAATCTCTCGGTGGCTGAGATGGAGCTGGAAGGACACACAGGAATCCACCAGAGTACAAGGCAGACAAAGGTGGGGGGAGTGTAGCTTAGCAGGAATAGAACCTAGGCACATGGGTGGCACTCAGCTTTCAGCACTGGTAGAGTGCAACACTCAAGATGGAGGGTGGGTAGGAGGTGGGAGGCAGGCTGAGGAGAGCCTTCCAGCTGGCAGAGGAGCTGGTCTGCCAACAGGAATCCTGGGAATCCGTTCTGGCTGGGCATCAGTCACTCCTTTATATTTGTCATGAGTTACTTGTTTCTTCTCTGTGTCCAGATGCTTGAAAAGAAGCAACTTAAGGTGGGGGTGGGGTGGGGTGGGGGAGGATTTGCTTTGGTTCTCCTGTCCCTCTGCTTTTGGACTTCAGGTTACAGTGTAGACATCATGTTACCAGATTGCCAAAGCTGTTGCAGCCAGATTTTTCCTGCCGTGGTGGACTGTGTATCCTTTAACTGTCAATTAAAACAAACCCTGCCCTTAAGTGATTTTGTCAGGTGTTTTATCACAGCAACAGTAGGAGTGACTAATTCGGCAAGGCAGAGGCAGGGTTTTGAAAGATGATGTTGGCTTGCCTGTATCTACAATGCCCACAGGGAGGGATTTTAGCTAGGATGCTGTGGTAAGGGGTCCAGAGATGCCCTGGCCTGATGTAGAAGGGATGATGAGATTGAAGCAGAGAAGGGAACACCAGGGGATGCTTAGGAAATAAGTGAACCAGATGTGTTGGTCACTAGTCAGATATGGACAGTGAAAATGCAGGAGGACCCAAGGAAGATCCCCTGGGCTTCTAGCTTGAGTGGACTCTATGGGGGTGAGGCAACTTGGTGGGTAGAAAAAGCAAGGCCAGATTTTTTTTCTGATTCACTTCTCTATAATAAATAACACCGTGCAGGCATCTCTACATATCTTTGTAAGATCATTTAAGCATTCAGCAAACATTTTTGAAGTGTTGCCTATATATTTGACACAGGTCCAAGTACCAAAGCCAAAAGTAAACAAGACATGGAAAATTCACTTTTAGCATGGGTTTTACAGAAAAATATTGACCTTTTGTTTCCTCCAATTCACTACATATATTCAAGGAGAGAGTCCCTTGTTGGGTTAGCTCCCAGAGGGCCAGACACGGGTGGGTCATGTGGAAGGGAAGAGAAAAGGATGGAAAAGAACCTTCTAGTAACAGGCAATGATCTCTGTTACCTGTGTCAGTACCATGCTCCTAGGGCAACTCTGTACACACCACTGTCTACTTTTGTCAGGGAAGTCATGCTAAGACAGGCGTTAGTGCAGAGCCCTGGCTGTCCTGGAACTCATGATATAGACCAGGATGGCCTGTAATTCACCAACATCTGCTTCCAGAATGCTGGGATTAAAGGTCTCTGCCACCACACCTGGCACATTATCTGCATTTTATAGAAAAGAAAAATGAGTCCTCTCAGGAACCAAGCACTTCATCTTGAGGTGCACAACTGTTAAGCCCCGTTGCTTAAGACGAAAATTGTGCCGCTCTGCAAACCAGAGTAGGTAGTATCAACCCACACTGTCGAACGAGAAAGCTAAGGCTGTGAGTGGCTTGATTCATGGCCCATGGTTGACCAGCCAAAGGACGACAAAGCCGGAGGTGTTGGGATAGATTGGGATAACTCATGGCTCTGCTCTGAGAACACGCACGCAGCCACAGGCATCTGGAGGATTCTGTTGTTGGGATGGGTTAGCAGAGGTCAGGCTCAAGGTCAAGTGTAGCTGTGGGCTATTGCTTTGGTGAAGAGCCAAGGGTAAGACACAGCAGGAGAAAAAGGCGAATGGACTGGCTGCTCTTTTATATATTGCCCTGATGGACCACAGGTTGTTTGAGGCACAGCCTTGACCTTGAATGAGAGTTTTACCTTCTTAGGAGTTGATTTGGTCTTGGGGGAAATCTACAAATGAAGTAAAGATGCGCACAGATGCCTTTAGCAATGTGTGATGCACAAAGTAAGAGGGATCTTCTTTGAGAAGGATGGAATAAAACATCAAGGAGGGGACTGAAGGCCCACATTTCGCCTGAGTCTCGCCCCCAAGGCCTCCAGAGCCCTTCCCTGGAAGAATTAATTGAGCTCCCAATGGGTCTTATTACAGGGGTTGCCAGAACCTGTGTTAAAGAGGACATGAGCAATTGGATTGTCCAAAGTTGGGGGGAGTGAAGTCACACAGGAGCAAGGGCGCACAGAGCAAGCCTTAATAACCACAGTGCTGACACCTGCTCTCAGAGCCTGGGATTCTTAATCTAAACCTACCGACTGGACAGACTTGCAGGGCAGGAGGAGGGAACACTCGCTTCCCATGATGTCCTCCGTCTTTGCTTTGTCCTTCTTGGACTGGGGCCTCCTGCTGGCCGCTAACTCAGCTGGCCACTGAGAGCATGTCAGTAGCTCCTTCCCACCCACCCCCCACCCTCCCGCTGCCAACTGGGAGCCCTTAGAATCTTTAAAGGGAATGTGTCCTAAAACAAAACAAAGCCTAAGAAGATGCTGCAATACGGTACCGTGACTGCCTGCAGTACGCACCGGAGAGCCGTCCTTTGGTGTAAGCAGAAACCCAAGAGGAGGGAGCAGATAAGCCAGCCAGAGCCTGTGTGGTGGTACCTCGCTTCCCTCTGTGCAAACCCAGTCTCTCATGACGTCAAAGCACCTGGGGCTAGAGCTAGCTAGGGCTAAGATGAGGTCAACTGTACCCCTAAACTCATAATGCCCCTCAGCATAGGAAAGACTCAGGAAATGATAAATATTATTGGAAGAAACTAACAAATAATTACTAAAGGTCAAGACAAGAGTTATGAGGCAAAAATGGGTCATGCTAGGGGGATTCTAATGGCTTAGAAGTTTGGGTGAAGGACTCACCCACAGGATGAGTCAGAACAATAAGGGAGAAGGGGTTATGGGGCAGCCCCCGCCCCCCTTAGAGCCACTTCCAAGCAGCCAAGATGGTCGTACAGATGCTCAGGAAACCTGGGCAAGGTCTGGGAGTTCCGGGCCATGCAGGACCACACAGCAAGGCCCTCGACTCAGACATCAGGCCACAACAGACTCTATGCACTAATGTTTACAACAGTCATACTGATAGCAGCCCAAACGTGGGGTCATCTGAGAAGTCCTTCAGTGAGCGGTAAAAACAAGCTGCGGCACATCTATGCCGTTGAACAGCACTCAGCACGGAGTCTGGGGGTGATGGAACATTCTGAATCTTTCTTTTTGGCCATAGTCAGTTGAATGGCCAATTCATAAACACAACAGCTTGGGCGCATCTCCAAAGAGTTACGCTGAGTCAGAGAAAAACAAAAACAAAACCCCAAACAAAACATTTAAATGGAGGGTAGATTAGTGTTTGCTAGGAGCCAAGGAGCGGTGGGGTGTGGAAGCAGAGCAGGCCCAAGGGAGGGACGGGAGCCCCTTGTGGCTTATATTAGCCAGCTTCTTGGTTATTTTTCAAGATTATCATTGGGGACGTGGGATAGAGGCAAGCTCCCTATTATTCTTACTATGGCGTTAAATATGTTTTATCTCCAAATACCACTTTAAAGTAAAGGACTCCACGTCCCGGTTCTTCGTTTGTGAGGTGTTCCTGGCAAACACTGGGAAAGATGGAGCATGGAGCCAGACTGAAGAGTGCCTTCAGGTGTGACTGCAGAGACGTGGTGTGAGGGAGCATTTCCACGTTGATGGGGCGGGGTGGGGGTGGGGGTGGTGGCATTCTGAGTCTTTCTTAAGTCTACACATGCTTTGAACTTCATAGCTCTGTATACCAAAAAGAGACACGTTTAATATATAATCATTAAAAATAAAGCGAGATTCAATAGCACGTGCATCTCCTTGATATTTCAATTGGTTTGGTTGTACATTAGCCAAACACAGCAGCTGTAATGGCAGGGACCGCTGTCACTCTCATTGTCATCACCGTTCACTTACATTGTTTTATTTGATCTTCCCAGGAGCCTGTGGGGCAGTGGTCCTCAACCTTCCTAATGCTGAGAACCTTTAATACAGTTTCTCTGGTTGTGGTGACCACCCTCCCCGGCCTCCTCCCCCACAACCATAAAATTATTTTCATTGCTACGTGTCATACTGTCATTTAGCTACCGTTGTGAATTGTACTGTAAGTGCCTGCTATGCAGGGTGATCTGATATGCAACCCCAAGGGGGTCATACCCCACAGGTTGAGAACCCCTGTGAGGGGATGAATACAGGGACCACAAACCCATATTATCCTGAGATCAACTCAAGCCGGCAGGCTTGGCAGCAAGGTCTTTACCTGCCGCCCCGTCTTATGGTGAGAACACGAAGGGTTAGGGAGGGTAGCCTGTCTTCCAAGATCTGACAGTGTGAAGTTGTCGTCCTTGGAAGGAGAAGTGTGCTTTCCAACCGCGAAGGGATAAGCCAGGGAGGCCAGGGGAGGCCACTGTCCTAGTCAAAGGATGTTGTTGTTAGATTTAGAGAAAAAAGCTGCTTCCCAAAGTAGCTGAGCCATCAGTGGTCCTCCGGTGTGACTAAGCAGGATTAGCCGGCTACACGCTGGGGTGCTTCATTGGTTGCTCTTGGCACCAAAAAAAAAAAAAAAAAAAAAAAAAAAAAGAAAGAAAGAAAGAAAAGAAAAGAAAAAAGTTTGCTTTGGAAACCGTCAGTCAGGGTTGGGAGTCAGTCTAGTGACAAGTTTCCCTTCCAAGGCACCTCCGGTTCCCCTCTGCCTCCTCTGCGAGGTAGTCTAAGGCCTTTGGTGAGGTTGGCAGACCTCCTGTTCTGCTGACTCATGGGCCCCTTTGCAAAGTGTCAGGGTGACCTCTCTGCCTAAAACTCTGCCCACTCCCCCCCAAAATCCAGCTGGCACCACCCCAACCTCCTTCAGATCTTTTTGTACTCTTCACCTTTTCAGTCAGGTGACCCCCTCAGAACATTCGCTGCTCTAGGGGAGGAGATGCTTTTGATGGCTCTGTCCCTGACTCTGTCACCTCACTGAAGTGTGGACTGACTCTCAGGGACCCTCAAGCTCCTGGGTTCTGAAATTCTAACCCTTGTAGCTACCAGAGACCCCTGTGCGCCCCCATGCACAGGCCTGGGGCCAGTTACCCACTCTGTTTGGTGACAAGAGGAGGCACATCTGCTCCGGACTTGCTTCATCTTTTGACAATGTGCGCTGGGGACATGTCCATGAAGGACGTCACTGAGGTGGGGGAAGAATGCGGCCCGTTGTCTGGAGCCAGAACACAAAGGCGGGTCTGTGCACACGTGGGCACTCCCAGCCCTGGGCTGGATCAGCTGCTCCCTGTTTCCTCCTTCGCCATCACAATACAACTACAGAGATACAGCCTGCCTTTCAACCCCCACCCCAGGGGAACCAGGCAATGGGATTCCTGCCCACTGGGTGCCCGCTGAGCCTAGCCAGTCGCTGCAGCCTCCCAGCCCACTTGGCTCCTGGTGAGTCTAGGGTTTCAGTTGCTGGCCTCTCCCTGACCTCATTGGCTGTGCCCTCTCATCTTCCTTTTCTCTCGTCCTCCCAGGCACACGTGTGAGGGGCAGATCCAGGGGTGATCTGGACTCTGCCGATTACCAGGGAGCCAAGGCTGGAAGCTGAGTCATTATCTGCTGGGTGGTGGCCAGCCGTGGTGCATGGTCACTCCAATGGGGCTTTACTCAGGCTGGGGAGCAGCAGCTGTCTTGGCCCACCAACCTCACCCGAGGACACTAGACAAGGAACATACCAGTCAGTGTCCCTACTGTTCATTGCCCAGCATGGGGATCAGGTGGAACTGTGATGAGACGGTAGACTCCAACTTTCCAAGTGACAGAAGTAGTGCAGGCAAAGTCCTTAAGCCCTGTGCATCTTAGCTTTCTCATCAATGGACATCCCGGAGAATGTTCTTCTACGGACGATTGTTGAGAGCTTTCTCTGGTCCTTGAAGCAGTCCTCAGCATGAGTTGACCTACAGTAAGCCCTGAAGCAGTAAGCTGTGCCCCCATGCATCAGCACCCAGTGCCACTCATTGCTTCATCAACTGCTGAGAACCTTCTACGAGTCAGACACTTCGGTACACGTGATAAGTCCCTGAAGGAAAGAGACATTATGTATGATAACGTCATCCTTCCTTCCTCACTTCCTCCTCCTCTTCCGGTTTCTCCTTCTTTTGACAGGTTCTCGCTTCTAAACGGAGAGAAACAAAATCCGTGAGCCGTATTGAAGGAAAGGGCACAGTGTACAGGAGAAGGCAGTTGGGGGTCAGGGCTGGGGGAGAGGGCTTGGCATCAGTGTCTGTCGGGGAAGGCCTGTGTTTAAGCACGTGACCCTGGAGAGGCTCAAGTGATGATGTTTCGGTAAAGGTCTGAGGGACAAGAGGGAGGTGCCAAGTGGGGTTCTGGAGTAAGAAGCTTCTAGGGAGGAAGGGAACCTTGTTGCTCTGTGGGGGTGGCAGCTTCCCTGGTGTGTCTGTGGATTAGGAGGAGGTCTATTTCACTGCCTAGAAGGCAGGAGAGGGTACTGAGAGCTCAGGATAAGGACACGAAGGGTCTGATAACACGAGACCTTTGAAATAGTGGCTTCCATAACAAGTTTTTCTAATTATGCTTGTGTGTGTGTGTGTGTGTGTGTGTGTGTGTGTGTGTGTGTGTGTGTGTGCTCCTCTCTTCCCACCCTTCCCATCACAAGAACTCATCAGTCTCTTCTCATTCTTTGGCTTACCCGCAGTCTTCCTGGAGGGTCAGCGTGTGTCTGGCAGCCCGGCCCCTTCCCCCACCAACATTGAGGATACGCTGGCCTCCTTATCTCTGCCCCCCTCCTTGACTCCAGAGGCCCATTCTCAACTGGGCTTTATTCTCCCCATCTCACTTGGCTCTGCCCTGTACTCAGCAAACCCCAACCCACTCCTTCGTTTGATGGGTACGTAGATGGATCGTCCCTAAAGACACAATTCTTGGCAAAATCCAACAGCGATTGCCAGGGCTAACGATGACCCTCCTGTCTCTGGTCCTGCTGTGTGCCATAATAATTATTTGGAAAGTACTTGACCGGTTGGAAAGTGTACAAAGAACAGTAAGGCTGGAGATATCCTTTGATTTGTGAATGACATGTTTAAGAATTCAGCTAAAGAAAATAAACCCAATTAAAGAAATACCCCACATAAGACTGGAGATGTTCCGTTGTTGGAGTGCTTACCCAGCATGTAGGAAGCCCTGAGTGATCTCCACTGTAAAGACTGAAAATGGTGGCACCTGCCTGTGATCCCAGCACTCGGGAGGCTGAGGCAGAGGCTACTTAGGGAGTTAGAGAGACTCTATGAGGGGGCGGGTTGAGAGAGAGAGAGAGAGAGAGAGAGAGAGAGAGAGAGAGAGAGAGAGAGAGAGAGAGAAGACAGTAAGGAAAGAGAAAGAATAAAAATTGCTCCATAGAATATATATGTAATACAGAACACAAAAGGGGTAGCAATGGTGGCCGGGCGTGGTGGCACACACCTTTAATCCCAGAGGCAGAGGCAAGCTGTGAGTTCAAGACCAGCCTCAACAAAGTGAGCCTAGGACAGCCAAGGCTGCACAGAGAAACCCTGTCTCAAAAAACCAAACCGCCCCCCCAAAAAAAGTAGCAACGACTATTTATTAAATATTTGCTAAAGACCAGGCACCATTAAGTTGTATTATTATTATTATTATTATTATTATTATTATTATTATTATTATTATTATTATTATTATTATTTCATCCAATCCTCACCCTGTCTCTGTAAGAAAAGATTATCCAACAGGAACTACAACTGCCATTTGTATGAGTAAGAATTCTCTAGAGGAACAGAACCAATTTATTTTAGTATATTAAGCGGGATCTATTGGACTTGTGAATTGTGGAGATAGGTGAAATTGTACCATATATTAGATTCAAAGCATATACAGCCTTTTGGAGACGCCTGCCCAAGCCCTGGATGCTCCTAGCTTTATGAGAACATTCCAACAGTCTATCAAGCCACCTGCTGCAGGATGGTGGGGAACGTAGTAAGACCAACGAGTTCCATAAGAACGAGCCCATCGGTGCATATCCTTAGCTGGAAAGTGAGTTCCCTGGTCAGAAGCAAAGCTGTATGGGATGCTATGACAGTGGGTAAGGCATTCATTGAGTCCAGTCATCTTCCTGTTGTGGAGGATTAGCCTGTGTGTGTGTGTGCATGCATGTGTGTTTGTGCATGTGCATGTGTGCACGTATGTGTGTAAGTGCGTGTGTCTGCGTGAGTGTGTGTGTGTGAGTGTGCGAAGCTTCCTTCTGACCAAGGAGTGGAGTCCAGCCAGAGAAAGGGGAGCTCAGTCAAACTCAGCTGCCATCCAGGCGTTATCTCCGAGCGGTTACAGATTGGAGCTATTTTTGGAGAGTTTGTGGCCAGTACAGGAACTTCATGTATTTGGCTACACCCCTGGGTGAGTTACCATCAGGTCAATGTCGGTCAAGCTTCTGGCCACCTAAATTCTTAAGTCCCTCTGGAAATCATTCCTAACTGTGACAAAGTGGTAGACACTGTAAAAATAGGAGACTGATGGTGGTTGGATTTGGAAAAGAGTTGACAAGAAAATATTTGTTAGGTGAGAGGGTCTCGCCACTGTGGGAGCCATGATCTGGCCGTGAGCTGAGGGAATACTACAAAGGGGCAGTACATCGTATCTATGGCAACATGATGGAGCTTGAAAGAGAGAAAGAGAGGCTTCCCTCTAAAGCCTGGGGATGGGGGTGGGGGCCGGCCATATTAAGAAGCTAGCTTAAGGGCTGCAGAGAGCATAGGAAAACATCTGATCATAGCCTTCCCAGGCTTTCAGGCAGGCAGGACAGCCTGTGTCACTGGGATGCGGCGGGGGGTGGGGGGGGGGGGGGGGGGGGGGGGGGGGAGGGCGGGCGGGGCATAGAGAATAGAACTATAAATAAGGGCTGTGAAGCCACAGCATGTCATAAATTCTTGCCCTGTGCCTCAGAGAGAAAACCGTAGTTTGGGCATGGCCTCATGCCTTCAGGTTTTGGGGTATGACACTATAAAACTGGTCCTCTGAGTAGCCCAGAGCTTTGGAGGTGTCCTTTGCCAAGCCGTCCACACTCACTGAGCCCGCTGAAAGCTATAGCCTCACCTTTGCTGAGGATTTGGTCTTGAACAGCGAATCTACTTGAGCATTTCAATTCCCTTTGAGTCTCCTCAACATGAAACAAGGGGTATGAGACATCTCCTAATGAACAGCAGGTCATCTTTCGACCTGTATATCAAAACCAACAAGCGGCCAACTAAATAAACTCTTGGCTCCTTCTTTTTTAAAAAAATTCTTATTTATTTATGCTTGTTTATTATGTATTTAATATATATGCATGCTTTGTCTGCACATATGTCTGCATAGTGTGCCTGTCTGGTGCCTGTGGGGGCCAGAAGAAGGTGTTAAGTCCTTTGGCACTGGAGTTACAGATGGTTGTGAGCGGCCATGTGGTGTGGAGAGCAGGGACTGACTGGGACATGAACTCTGGTGTCCCCTATTTGACCACTTCCTCTTGGCGGGGAGGCCTGGTGGCACTCAGAGGAAGAGGACACAGGCTACCAGGATGAGACCTGATAAGGGGCGATCTTATAGTGGGGACAAGGTCCCCTTCTGTCATAGACCTAGGGGACAGGAATAGGATGAAAGAGAGAGGGAGGGGAATGGGAAGATACAAGCGAGGGAATAATAAATGAGATGTGATCTGAATAAATTACTGAAATAAAAAAAAAAAAAAGAATTAAACCTGGGTCTGCTGGAAAAGCAGCCAGTGTTCTTAACCACCGAGCCATCTCTCCAGCCCCGTTGGCACCTTCTTTTAATTACATAAGCTACAACATTAAACCTAGAATCTCTGTTTAATGAGCCCTTATTGATAAAGTCTTCTAGTTTTATGCTCCTTCCAATATTATCCCACTCCCTCCACTCCATTCCCACCCATCACCCCCAGATTTGAATGGGTTCTTTGGGAGCATCGTGGACCCCACTTCCTACCTCACCTCTAGCTTTGAGTACGGTTATAGGTTTAGGGACAAATATGGGTTATACACGGATTAATGCTGTTTTCAACACTACTGAGAGAAGCTTCATTTTGCAGTGGCTGTTAGTCAGTGCAGAGACTCTTCATAAGTGACTGTTGAGTATTCAGCCCTAAACGAGACATTTATATCATTTACCCGCCAGTGCTCAGGGAGCACTGTGGAAGAGGAGGCAGAAAGAATGTGAGGGTCAGAGGACAAAAACAAAACAAAACAAAACAAAACAAAAAAACCCGCTGTTATAAGACCCTGGATGCAGCACGGCCCAGGTCTCACAAACTCAGACACAGTGGTTATGTGCACAAGACCCTCACGGGATGGAACCCATTGACGTTGCAGCACAGATGGGGGCGAGGCACATGTGGCCCCACTTCTAGGAGCTATATCTAATTAATATCTAAAAAGAGTTGGGGATATGGCTCAGTAGTTGAGGACATGCCACGCTTTTATAAGGTTCTAGGTTCAGCCCTCGGTTAAATAGCAAATAAGTACGTTATATCTATAGCGGGACATTAAGTCATAAAAAGGAAATACAATCTTGACACCTATTACTTCACCAGAGGAACCCTGAAAACACACTAAGTGCAAAAGGCTGGACGGAAAAGTCTTACTGTGTGATTCCCACCTAGGTGAGACGCGCCTCTCTAAGATTTCTATAGAGAAGTGCATTCTTGGTCACCTTGAGTTGAAGGGGTGATAGGCCGGGCTGAGGAGCTAAGGGACACGTGAGAGGGCGACTCCGCTTTCCAGGTGTCCTGCCGCCTTTCTTCCCCAGCACACACAGCACCCTCTGCCCGGTCGCTCTGTCTCCTTTCCCCGCACTATCACTCAAGAGATCCCCCCTTCTGCAAACACGAGGGCAGTATCCTGCCTTACCTTTTCTTCTTAGTGTGCTCTCTGCTCCAGATGCCTGTTCTTCGTCTCCTGATGAACCAGCTCTCTTCCTTCCATAGCTAGCCTGGTTCCTCCCTCCCCTTCCCGCATGTTCTGCTCTCTCTGTTCCTCTGCCCATCCAGCATGAGGATGTGCTCCCTGACTTCAGTAGCTCCCACTGCACCGGCTCCCTTTGTAGCTGGGTCACAGTGCTACCCATCAGCTTATTGTAGGCAGTTCTGTCTGTCCAAGGCATGTTGACTCTTTTATGAGCCAATATAATTATCGGAGGTTTTAGGGTAAACACCTTAGGTGAGTGGTTTTCAACCTGTGGGCTGCGATCCCTTAGTGGAGGGTGGGCGTCACATATCAGATATTTCTATTACGATTTGTAACCGTAGCAAAATTAAATTATGAAGTAGCAACAAAATAACTTTATAATTGGGCCGTTAGGTCACCACACTATGAGGAACTGTATTAAAGGGTGGTGGCATTAGGAAGGTTGAGAGCTGGTGCCGTAAGCTGTGGCTGCTCCAACCAGCCAGGCTTTCCCACCCATCCCCAATAAACCAACCCATGAGACAGGTGATGATGCCACACTGGGAAGAGGAACAAATAAAGGTGTCCTCAAGTCCATCTTCCAAGTCCTGGAATGAGGTTTAGCTTTAAGTGTGAGTGTGTGTGTGTGTGTGTGTGTGTGTGTGTGTGTGTGTGTGTAGAGGGAGAGAGGAAGGAAGGACAGACAAATAACACCAAGGATGTCAAGACTAATTTATTTATTTTGGTTGGGTTTTTTTGTTTGTTTGGTTGGTTGGTTTTTTTTTTGGTTGCTTTGTTTTGTTTTGTTTTTTGTTTTTGTTTTTTTGATACAAGGTTTCTCTGCGTTATCCTGGCTGTCCTGGACTTGCTTTATAGACCAAGCTGGCCTCAAACTCACAGAGATCCACCTGCCTCTGCCTCCAAGTGCTGGGATTAAAGGTGTGCGCCACAACACCCGTCTGTCAAGACTAATTTAAATAAAGAATTTAAAAATGGCATCCTTCTTCACCAACCCTACATCTGACAAAGGTCTAATATCCACAATATATAAAGAACTCAAGAAATTAAACACCACCAAACCAAATAACCCAATTGAGAAATGGGGCTTGGAGCTAAACAGAGAATTCTCAACAGAGGAATATCAAATGGCTGAGAAACACTTAAAGAAATGCTCAACCTCCTTAGTCATCAGGGAAATACAAATCAAAACAACTCTGAGATTCCATCTTACACCCATCAGAATGGCTAAGATCAAAAATTCAAGCGACACCACATGCTGGAGAGGATGTGGGGAGAGAGGAACACTCCTTCATTGCTGGTGGGAATGCAAACTAGTACAGCCACTTTGGAAGTCTACCTGGTGCTATCTCAGAAAAATGGGAATAGGGCTTCCTCAAGACCCAGCTATTCCACTCCTTGGAATATACCCAGAAGATGCTCCAGCACACAACAAGAAAATTTGCTCAACCATGTTCACAGCAGCCTTATTCATAATAGCCAGAACATGGAAACAGCCTAAGTGTCCCTCAGTAGAAGAATGGATAAAGAAACTGTGGTACATATACACTATGGAATACTACTCAGCTATTAAAAACAAGGAATTCCCGAAATTTGTGGACAAATGGATTGAGCTAGAAATGATCATAATGAGTGAGTTAACCCAGAAGCAGAAAGACTCAAATGGTATATACTCACTTATATCTGCATACTAGCCCAAGGGGCATGTCCCACGAAAGCCTTCACTTACTAGGAAACTGGGACAGAGGGGAGGACATTCTATTGGATCTCTAAATGAGAGAAGCATGGGAGAATAGCAAAGTAGAAGGATCCAGAGGGTCCTAGAAACCTACAAGTAGAACATTATGATAGGCAGATTTGGCCCAGGGGTCCCACTCAAACTAAGGCACCAGCCAAGGACAATACAGGCGGTAAACTTTAAACCCCTACCCAGATCTAGCCAATGGACAGGACATTCTCCACAGTTGAGTGGAGAGTGGGATATGACTTGCACACGAACTCTGGTGCCTCATATTTAACCATGTCCCCTGGAGAGGGAGACCTGGTGGCACTCAGAGGAAGGACAGCAGGTTACCAAAAAGAGACGTGATACCCTATGAGCATATACAGGCGGAGGAAATCCTCCTCAGGAACAGTCATAGGGGAGGGGAATAAGGGGAAAATGGGAGGGAGGGAAGAATGGGAGGATACAAGGGATGGAATAACCATTGAGATGTAACAAGAATAAATTAATAAAAAATTTTTAAAAATAATAAAAAACATTTTAAATGCAAAAAAAAGAGACATCTTGCTGGTCTTTGTGCCAGCTCTGGGCCAGGCTGCAGGGCAGTTTGCTAAGTTGTCAGACTGTACAAACCCTTCCTGGGAGGCAAGGACCTTCTCTGACTGGTATCACAGCTTCAGCCTTTCCCTTCTGGGGGTGTTGGGTTCCTGGGGGCCCTATGCTTTGGGCCTGTTTGAGTAGTCGTCTGCTAATCAAAGGGAGAGACACACGTGTGTCTCTTTACACTGGTTCCTTTGCTACCGGGATGGTAACAATGTAACAATCCGCAACATCTCCAGAACACCTGCACAGAGAAAGCCTTGCAAATATCTCTCAATGATGGCCTGAGCTCTTCCTCACTTACACACACACACACACACACACACACACACACACACACACACACACACACACACACACACACACACACACTGCCTTTTTAGCTTTTTCAGCCCACTCATTTGCTTAGGGCTGCTGTGTTTTCTGGTCACATCTGTAGCTGAGTCTCTCTGTACCTTTCCTTAGGTCAGCTCCAACACTGTTAGATGGCAGCATTGCCACCCACCACCCCTGGTCGTGGTGACCCTGCCCCTGGGTGTACCAAAGGGCTGGGAAAGCGAGGGCTGGGAAAGCGATTGCAGAAGGCTAGGGAGGCCCTTGGTTCAGATGATCTGTTTAGCTGAACCCCCAGGGTGCTTTCTTCTTTATACTTTTGTGCCTTTCTGCTCGACATAAAGTCACTCCAGCCTTTAATAGCTATATTGATATATTTCAGAATAACTATGGCTCTTTTAAGCAGAAACTGGTTTTCCTGCGTGTGACTTGTAAAGGTCTGCTGTTCTTTCGCACAGAATCCTGTACGCAGCAGCGGCAGTTTGTCTCCCAGAGGAACACATCTCCATATTTGTAGTGAGAGGCACACAGAGCAGGACTGCAAGGCCTTGGCTGGACACCAAGTGATAGCTGATTTTTGTAGCAGGGACGATGAAATAACAAGTTCCTGGACTGCAGTGTCGACTTGTTCTCCTGTTCTCAAATCAAATCAAACGGAGAATTCCTGCCTTATTTACTGGTTAGTGAAATCGTGCCTGTACTTTGAAGAAATAGCTTCAACTTTGGATCTTCAGGGTCATGCCAGGATTGTCAAGTACCTTCCACATTATTTACCTTTAATTAAGAGTTTGGTTTGGCTGATAGGAGGGCTCAGTGGTTGAAGATGCCTACTCTCAGCAAGCCTGTCGGCTAGAGTTAAATCCTCAGGCCCTGCGTCGTAGGAGAAAATCAATTTCTGCACCGATGTGCTATACACACACACACACACACAGACACACACACACACACACACACACACACACACACTTAATAACTCATTTAACCAAACAGGCAGGAAGAACAAACAGAAATTCAGTTGGTTAGCTGTTACTCTATGACCGACTTAGCTGCCATCTGATCTTTAGCTGGTACACAACATTCTGTAAAGCAAAGTTCTGTTTATACTTGAAAGTATTCGTTCACGTTTACCTGATTAATTACTGACTCTGCAATGAAGAACGTCGTTGTAAAATATTTCTGTGAAATGTTTTGAATTCTTATTTGCTTCAGAAAACAGATGAAAATCTTAATTTAATTTTTATGCCAGTAAGTCACTAGTACATACCTCCATGTCCTGAACCTCTCTCCCCTCATACTTGTGGGCTGCCCCATATTTCTCTCTCTTCCCCCCTCCTCCTCCTATCTGAAAGCCTCTCTAGCTCTCTCTTCTCTTTAAAAAAATTAGATGGTAGTTTTTGTTTTGTTTTGTTTTTTGTTTATGTGTATGAGTGTTTTGCCTGCCTATGTTTGTATACCATATGTTTCATGCAATGCCCCAGGAGGCCAGAAGGGGACGTCAGGTCTTCTGGGACTGGAATTACAGACAGTTGTGAGCCACCACGTGGGTGCTGGGAACTGAATCAGGGTCCTCTGAGAGAGTAGCCAGTGCCCTTGCGGTCTGAGCCATCTCTCCAGTCCCAACTATCTCCTCTTTTAACTAAGCTTTCCTTTGAAATGTTCTATTCTGTGTGGCGTCTAACCTCTGCTCCAGACTCCGAGGGTGCTGACGAGCTAACTTTCTTCGGCGCTTACTTCTTCAAGTCACAGTCCATAGTCCTTTAAGTCTAAGATGTGCATGGGTGCAAGAGTCTACATACCGTATAGAGCGGAATCCAGTAAAGATGCGTAGGGTTGCAAGAATGCAGGGTGTTTGTTAGGGCTTGATTCTAAGGACATTTTCACTGTGACACAGCGTGAGTCTCAGGATCATGAACTGTATCTTCAGGGACACCTCGGTGGCTCTGTGGTGGCATGATGGACACCCCACCTTGGTGGGGAGAAAGGGGATCAAGTCATAGGGGACTTTGGCCGTCTACTGTATTAGTTGCCTGTGTATGAGTTTCCCATTAATGCTGTAACAAATGATCACAAAGTTAATGACTTAAAACAACACAAATTGATTTACAGCTTTGCAGGCTGGAAGCCTGCCATGTGTCTCCCTGGGCTAAAGTGGAGATGCTGGCAGACTTGCTTTTTTTTTTTTTTTTTTTAATGGAAAAGGACTGGATTCTCTGTCTTCTCTCATGTTGGAATGCCATCTGTATTTTCTGTATATGTTTTCTTTCTCTACTTTGAAGACAGAGGGTTGCTTCTCCCTACCCTTCCATAGTCATGTCTCTGTCTGACTCTTTTTGCCTCGTTTCCCTTCTGAGGATCCTCATAATGACCTTGAGGTCTTTATAGCCAGTATAACCTTCTCATTTGAGGATCATCTGATTATCAACGTTAAGACCTTAATCCCCATAGCTATGCACTTCTCATACTCACAGGTTCTGGTAGTAGACATCTTTGAAAGCCATCACTGGTGTCTGTCAGTCCTAAAATAGAAGTCACGGTGTAGTGGGGCTTGTGAAAAACAGTGGTGGGAGGTGACAGGAAAGACGCCACAGTCATAAACCAGCTACTTTCGAGTTCTGACCTTCTTAGGTTGTTTATTAGACCAAGGGGCCAGGGAGCGGAAAGTGCATATTTGATGTAGGGTTGATATCATGGACTGGGGTTCCAGAAGGAACTATTCATGTAAACATACCTCAGGGTTTCCCCTTGGGCTCAACAGGACTGGAAGGAAAGGAAAACTCAGAATAGTTGGGGAGAGAGAGAAAAGAGAGGGGGGGTTTGCAAAGCAGTCTCAGACAAGACTCTGTCTGGAGCTTTGAAGGTGGACCAGGAGCCAGACCCTTACAGAAAGAATTGATGTCTAGATGGGTTAACCCAGTAGCTGGTGTTAGAATGCAGAATTTTCTGCATCTTCTCTGCTCTTGATGACTGGGCATCAGCAGCCTGCTTGTGGGTCTCTTGTCTGTAAAGTGGAATTAACAGCTGTGCTGTAAATATTAATTATTAAGAGTAAATAAGCACACCACACTGAGCATTTACCCAGGACTTGGTAACTTGGTGACAGCATCAGTTCTTTCTTTCCTAGATAATACATGGGTTAATGATAGTCGACAGTTTATTTATTTATTTATTTTGTAGCCACCTCTTATAAAGGCAAGGGAACAGAAGGCGGACACCACATGAGCAGGGAGCAGAAAGGAGCCCACTGTGTGTATTCTGTGCACTCCTAAGTTGCTGTACCTAGGAACCGACACATGCAAGTCTAGACACTGTCCAGACAATGCAAGAGAAACCTAGCACACACCAACAGTAGTGTCTCTGCAGAGGAGCCCTGCTAGGCAAGCAAGCCCTGCAGCCTCTAGGTGAGGGGTGGGCGGGGGTGGGAGACTCTGAGTTAGCGTCCAGTGAGCAGCTGACTCTGGGGCCTGCTTTAGGCCCGTTGCTCCCTTCTCTGGTAAATCAGACTTCAGAGTAAGAGAGAGAGAAAGAAACCCCGACACATAGCTATTCTGCTGTCTGGAGGAACAGTTTTTGCCTTGAATTTAAAGGGCACCGTGACGCCTGCCAGCCACATTTAGAAAGCCCTTTCTGTTTGTAGCCATGGTGCCAAATGCCCTTAATCTCACCTAATCCTCGCCTTAACGCTCACAACGTTCTGTCCACTTTACGTATTGGGAAAGAAAGACTTAGATGTGGAGAGGAGGGTGTTGTAGGTCCCTGGGAATCAGCGGCAGAGCCCAGGTGTCAGTCTGCTTCCATCTTGGCTCTGTGCTCCCAACAGCTGTGCTCCTTGGTAAACGTCGTAACTGTTATGTTCATGCTGTGGTGTGTGTGTGTGTGTGTGTGTGTGTGTGTGTGTGTGTGTGTGTGTGTGTGTAAGTCAGAGGCCAGCCTTCTGGAGTCAGTTGTTTCCTTCTGTGTTAAGGCAAGGTTTCTCTTGCTGGTTCTGCCATGCTCTGTACTCCATGCTAGCTAGACAGTCTCCTGCCTCTGTATCCAGTCTCACTCTAGAACTGTTAAGATCACAGATGTGCACCACCGTATCAGGCTTTTTATGTGAGTTTGAACTCAGGTCTTACCCAGGCTTCCCAGGAAGCTCTTCTACCCACTGAGTCATCTTACTCACCCTTTCTAGCCTTTTAATCATTATGTACACATTATGGATGCTGTTGTGTGCATAGAGTTGTGTTTACTTGGCTTTGGTGAGCAAATTCAAGGATAAGTCACATGCTACCCAAACCTTCAGAGCCAAAGCTAGGAGCACAGGAAGGCCTGGCCCTGCCGCAGTATGGTACCCACTCCTGTGTCCTGGCTCACAGGCCGCCCTACCCTGTGAATGCACTGCTGCCTGTCTATGCGTTCCCGCTCCTGTGGCTCTAGATGGTGTATTTAACTTTAAAAGGGGAAATACCACAGGGTAAATGTGGTCATGTGTCAGGGGTGTATGTGTGTGTGTGTATGTGTCACACATACCCATGTATTTACATGTAAAAGCCAGTCTTTCAGCACTAGCTAAAAATGTGAATCAGTCTTGTCTATGTTGGAAATTGAGGGCACCATATGCTTGCTTTTCTAGGTCTTCCGAGGAGTTATATAACTACCCCCAAAGCCAAGAGGGCAGGGGCAGGGCCAGTTGTGGGATGTGTTTTTAGTGAGGAATGCTGAGGAAGGGCCGAACACAGAAGGGAATGAGCTTGCCAGGCCATGGAATGTTCCCAGCCTTGGGCTTTAAACAAAAACGGTATTCAGAGGTCGAGTGCCCTGTTGAAAGCGATCTGTCTCCTTGCCTCGTCTCGGGGACTTATCAAGGTGAGCCTTGGCCCTGTGAGGCACTGGATATTGAGTTTAGACTGGGCACTGCTGCCAACAACCTTCCTCGCCATCTGTAATTAGCAGGCCCTGCCCAACCCCCCCCCCCCCCCCCCTGCCCCGTGCAGGGTCACAGAGCCCAGCAGAGGCAAGATAAGCAAGAGGCCTCTAGTCTCCTCACCCCAGACTAGTGCAGCAGAAAGGCATGCGGGGAGGAGAGCAGCAGAAAGGCATTTTGGGAGGAGAGCTGTGGGAGGTAACATAGCCAGTCCACAAAAGCTTATCAAGGACTCACTCTGTGCTGGCGCTCCTGAGAGGAAAGTATCTGATTGGCGCAATCCCACTGTGAGCCTTTGCAGCATTCCTGCCTAGAAAACCTCCCTCGTTACTCTCCACTCTATCGTACTTGACTAAGGCCCCATTACAGAGATCTGAGACTTAAAAAGTTTCATTTTCAAATGCTGGATCATGAATCACTAGCAGCATATGTAATTGGTCGAGTGGGCGATAGTCATCATTTAAAAAATACAGAGGGAAATTAGATTAGACTAGAACAGAATAGAGGTGTAGCTGGGTGCTCTCGAGATAAACGAGGGTAAGCGTGGATGCTGCATCATGATCTAAAAGGTAATTTTTTGTTTTTTTTTTTTCTCTCAGTACTAAGGATTGAGCCCAGACCCTCAGGTATCCCAGGCAAGCACTGAGGTCTGTGAATGAATGAAGCATACAGAAGTGTTTATAGGTGAAATGACAAAGTCAGAAAGAAGTGGCCATAGGAAGATGTAAATAGACGGCACAAGACTAACACACAATGCCAGCACTCATTCAGGGTAGATGACGGCTCCTCAGCATCCGTTATATTAGCATCTGTGCTTCCGGGTCCTGTCAAAATTCTTTTTTAAATTAAAAATAAAAAAATAAAATCACAACAAAAACACAGAACAATGTTCATGTTGTAAAAATGCATAGAATTAAAAAAAAAAAAAACATTAAAGGAGCTGGAGAGATGGCTCAGTGGTTAAGCGTGCTCTTACAAAGGACCCAGCTGGGCTCTCAGAACCCACATGGCAGATTACAACCATCTATAACTCCAATTCCACAGGATTCAATGTCCTCTTCTTGCCTCTTTGGGCACCACACACAAGTGGTACACAGAAACATACATTCAGGCAAAACACCTATACACATAAAATAAAAATATTAAATCTTAAACAACAACAAAACAAACAAACAAACAAACAAACAAACACCTGTGCCTCTAGCTCCAGGACTCTGAAGCTCTCCTCTGGCCTCCATGGGTACCTGTCTGCATATGGTGCCAGTAACCTCATAGAGGCACACACACATATACATACAACTTTTAAAAGAAGACAGATACCAAATCAAAATGGTCATCTGTTAGGACAGGGAGCACAGCACTGCATGAGAGTACTTACTTAGCATGTGTGAGGTGCTGGATTTGATTCCTAGCAAAACTCAACCCCTCTCCCCTGGTGGGGGTGGGGTGGGAAGATTGCCTATAAGTTATAAGCCCAAAAGGCGTGTCCCATGAAAGTCTCCACTTATCAGGAGCTTGGGATAGATGTGAGGACATCCTACTGGAACTCTAGGTAAGAGAAATATAGGAGATGGGGAAATAGAAGGACCCAGAGGATCTTAGAAACCTACAAGAAGAACATCGTAACGGGTGGATCAGGGCCCAGGGGCGTCTGCTCAAACTATTACACTAACCAAGGACAATACACGTAGTAAACATTGAATCCCTACTCTGATCTAGCCAATGGACAGGACATTCACCACAGTTATGTGGAGAGAGGGAACTAACTTGGACATGAACTCTGGTGCCCTATATTGATGACCTCCCCTTGGTGAGGAGGCCTGGTGGCACTCAAAGAAAGAATAAGCAACCTACCAAGATGAGACTTGATAGCCTATGACCATAAAGTGGGGGAGGAGGTTCCCCTTGGTCATAGACCTAGGGAGGGGAATAGGGTGAAAGTGGGAGGGAGGGAGGAACAGGAGGATACAAATGATAGGATAACAATTGAGTTGTAATCTGAATAAATTAATTAAATAAAAAAATAAAGATAAAAGAAAAGTAAAAAGAAAAAGAAAAGAACAGGTGTTTGACATGGTAGAAAAAAAAAAAAAGAAAGAAAGAAAGAAACAGAACTGGAGAAAGAGCTGGCCTTCCCACATCCCTCCAATACCCCCATCAGTTCAATCCAGCATGTATCTAGGGGGACAAAGCTCAGATCAGGACTGAGGGACAAGGTGTATTTGGCGGTCAGCCAGCAGGGGCTTCCCAGCATCCATCTTTTTTTCTCAAGGAACTATTTGTGTGGCTTCCAGTTCCAGGGCATGCCTGGTGCAGCTCTTCCTTTGAGAGCAGCCTTTCATGCGTTTACCACACATCCTCTTGAGACATGCTCATGGCTCTGTCTTCCCCACCACACTGAGTAGCAGGGGCTGTGCCTGTGTCTCCCCAGCCTATGACATACGTGGAGTCTCTGTAAGAACTGTTTAGAAAGAGACAGTGTGCGCTGGCCTATTGTTATCTGTATTGTCCTCATAGTGATCTAAAGCACTTTCTCCATTTGACCAGCAAGGGATGGAGGCCCAGGGAGGCCAAATATCTTAAAGACACACTACTAAATGGAAGTAGGGCTAGGATTAGGATCCAGCCTGTCCATAGAGCCAGTGTTCTCAGTTACTGCACCATACTGGCTTGAGGGAGAAATGGAGGCCACTGGCATGGTGGAGAAGCACTGCATGGTGGAGAAGCACTGGCATGGTGGAGAAGCACCGGATACTCCCAAGCCAAGGGCTAAGCTTGATGATGTAGGTTCTGGGTGTTGTGTGACTGAGAAGTGAGGGAATGATTAGAGACCCTGAGAACAAAAAAGATGTTTGTAACTCACATAGCCACAGATGGCCTCCAAGTGACTGTAGTCAAACCCAAATATCTTCCCTAAAATTGTTAGGGAGCTGATTGGCTGGGCCTAGATCCTCTCTCAGGAGAAATATAAGGATGTCTTCCCTTCAAACTCCCCACCAGTTTCTTCAAATCCTTCTACATTTTGAGACAGGATCTCACGCAGCCCAGGTTGGCCTCAAACCTCCAGGGATGACCTTGAACCCCTGGTCCCTGTCCCTGCCCCCCACCTCTGTGTTTCAAGTGCTGCAATTACAGAGGTACATTACTCCCTCCAGCTTCTAAACTGTTCTTGAACACTGGTTCTCAAGTAAGGGTGATTTTGCTTTCCTATACACATCTGGTAAGGTCAAAAGTAGTTTTTCATGGTCGCAATGTGGATGAGGGTCTGTGCTGGACAACCTTAACTTGATTGCCTCGGCCTCAAGACATGTCTGTGCGGGTGTTACCTGTTGTTTAGAAAGAAAGAAAGAAAGAAAGAAAGAAAGAAAGAAAGAAAGAAAGAAAGAAAGAAAGAAAGAAAGTTCCAAGTTGCTCAATTTTACCAATAAAGACTCAGGAGACAAATGCTGGGGTGAAAATCTGCTAGCTCAGAGAGGCAGAGAAAGCACCCAGCTTCCTAGTCAGCTCACAACCTGAAGGAAAAAGCCAAAAGCACAAGACCAAAAGCTTGCTAGTCAATCCAACAGCCCAGGAGGAAAACCCAAAAGTTAAAAGCCAAAGGCTCCTTCTTCTTCTCCATGTTGTCTTAAATCCTCTCTTCTTTCTAAGTCTTCCCTCCTCCCCCCCCTCTCTCTCTGTGTAGTGTTTGTTTTTTGTTTGTTTGTTTGAGAAAGGGTTGCTCTGTGTAACTTTGGCTGTCCTGGACTCACTTTGTAGACCAAGCTGGCCTTGAACTCACAGAAACCCACCTGTCTCTGCCTCCTGATCTTTCCTCCTTTTAAGTTGTTTCTCTCAGGTATTTGTCAGAGTCTCTCTCTCTCTCTCTCTCTCTCTCTCTCTCTCTCTCTCTCTCTCTCTCTCTCTCTCTCTCTCTCACACACACACACACACACACACACACACACACAGAGCTGATGATATTTAGTAGGTAGAGATCAGGGGTGCTGATAAACATGGCATGGATTAGAGCTCTCCACAAAGAATTTTGTTAGCAAAGCCACGACTAAGAAAACCTCCTTGTTTGTTTGTCTTTATGTTTTTTTTTAAACTTTGGAAGATATAACTATTGAAAATAGAACTTTAACTATATTGTGACAAAACACACTGTCAGTATTTATTACATATTAATCTTTAT
Source organism: Acomys russatus (assembly GCF_903995435.1). Classification (NCBI taxonomy): domain Eukaryota; kingdom Metazoa; phylum Chordata; class Mammalia; order Rodentia; family Muridae; genus Acomys; species Acomys russatus. Next base: position 4,628,805 of record NC_067159.1, read on the forward strand.
TTGATGAGTGTGTTATGCTCAATGCAACTAATTCTTAAATAAAGTCTATCACATTAGGTACAATTGGGCTTGGGAAATGGCAATAATGCAAAAATAGATTATACACAGTTAGCATGCGCCATAACGAAATGAAACAAATGATTATGCCTTTTCATTTCACACACACATTTACTTTGTTAAGACAATATCTTAATGAAATCACTTTCATGGTATAAAAATATACTGCCTTCTAAAACACTTAACGAATAATTAACAGAGGTCTTAGTGGTATAGGTTTAAACAAGACCGACAGCTTTTTTTTTTTTTTCTCTTCTTTTGGGAGAAATATTTAAATAGAACTCAGGTAATGAATTATTATGTAAGATAGTTTAAATTGCCATGTGTTAAACTTCTGGGTAGTACAATACTACATAATCATACCCATTTTAGTAAGCTTATTGGTTTATTTACAGCTGGGTTGCTATTTTCTCCCCCCACTATTTCTCACTTTCTTCATTTACAGTGTAGTCACATATACCATTTGCAAGACTTCAAAATGCCAAGTGCAGTTGACATGGGGATAGGAAAGTTTTCACAGGCTTCCACTTCTACATAACAAGCTATGGGCTACCACTGGATGATAAGAGAGGGAGACTCAATATTCTCCAGAGATGAGCTCTATTCTAAGAGGTCAGCCCTAAAGACATACGAATATAGTAAACAGAGAGTATATTTCACTACTTTGTCCACATACACATACACCCAGATTTCATATGCATACATAGATAAAAAAATAATAATTTATAGATGGAGAGATCATGACTTTGACAGGAAGTATGGATATTCTGAAACTTTTTATGTAGACCAATCTGAACTCAATCAGACTCATAAAGACTTGCCCTCGCCTATCTTCCAAGTGCTGGCATTAAAGGCATGTGCTACCATGCACAGCAAAAAAGTCTAAACTTTAAAAAAAATTATGCGTTTGTTTGTTTGTTGCGAGTAGGGGTGTGTGGCACATGTGCTGTAGCACGTGGTGTGCCTGCCAGGTGCCCTGAAGGTCAGAAGAGGACATCAGATCCGCTGGAACTGAAGTTACAGATGGTTGTGAACTATCACATGGATGCTGGGAACTGAACCTGGGTCCTCTGCAAGAGTCATAAGTGTTCTTAATGGCTGAGTCATTTCTTCAGCTCCCCTTAAACCACTCTTTACCTGAAGCATGCTCCTGAAATTTCCTCCACTCGGCTTCCTTGGGTGCCAGTCTTTCTGCTCCCACAGGCTCTGAATACCAGGGTTTGGCACACACAGGATACTGTAGAGTGGTGCCTGAGTGCTGGGCTGGGGAGTCTCATGTGATGGCATTTATTTGATAGTTTGTTGCAGCCAAGAGTCAGTGCACCACACCACCTTTCCACTCTCAGGTGCTTAGTCCCACTGGTGTGCTGGCTGGTATTGTAGAGCTGCTCTCGGGGTGCGTGGGGGCGGAGAGAAGGAGAGGGGAAGCTCATTTTGCCCCAGTCTATGGTATTTGACAATTTCCATGGTGTAACTACTACAACCTTTGCCAATTTCACGTTACCAAGGTGAAGTTTGCTGGCTTGCAAAACTCATAAAACTAAATAAGACAAATGGGCTGCTGCTGGTGCAAGCTAGCTCCCCGACACCACTGTGTTAGTCCCTGTGTTTAATCTTCTATGTTCTCTCTTCAGCCACACGGGAGCGTTATCTACTGAGTCAGTGGCTTGGTGAAATCGAAGTTGATTCGTCACCCATGCAATAATGCACCCTGAGTGTTCCTGCTCTGGGGACTCTCACACCCCCACCCCATCTGGTAGCAGCTCAGGCCTATGCCCATTTCTGTTTTGTGGTTTCCCCTCTTCCAAGGTGCTGGAATCACAGGGAGAGCATAAAACTAAGTTTCCCTCCCTCCCTCCCTCCCTTCTCCTCCCTCCCTCCCTCCCTCTCTCCCTCCTCTCCTCCCTCCTCTCCTTTCTTCCCATCCTAGACAAGATCTCAGTATGTAGCATAGGCTGCACCTTGAACTTCAGGATAGCCTTGAATATGCAGTCCTCCTGCCTCAGCTGTCTAAGCTCTGGAGTTTCAGGTGTTCTCCATCACACATGGCTCACACTGCTCATTTTCTAGCAAGTCCCGGGGAGCGTTGCTGATGTTGGTAGACTAGGTATAGCTTTGACAACATTCCTTTCAGGCAAAGGTTCTTAACCTTGGCTTCACATTGGCTGGAGTCACTTGGGAGTTTTAATAGGTTCTGATGCCTGGCTTCCGTGTCCGGGGCTAAGTTTCTCTGTGCTGCTTCAGTGTGCAGCCAGAGAAGAACTTGAGCTAAGGGGAACCATTGTTGCCCCCACTCCCCCCGCCCCCCCCCCCCGCTGGTGGATTTTGTGATGCTTTGGCTGTAAGCTGCCCACTAAAAGGCACATGTGTTGAGGATGAGGTCCATATCAGAGGGAGGGCCCAGTCCTGAGGACTCTGCCTTTATCAGCGAACTAATCTATGGATGGACTCAGAATATGGTGACCTGATGGAGAGATGGTGGAAACTTCTAGAGGTGGGGCCTAGTTGAAGAAAGAGGTCACAGAAGGTGTATCCTCAGGGACTGGGTGCTGTTGTGAGCCCTTTCTTCAATCTTAAGCTGGTTTGGTCTATCAAGTGCATCACTCTGTGTGACAAGAACACACCTTCTGGCCTCTGGCCCACAGCAATGAAGTCAGGTGGGAACCGAAGTCCCTGAAATGACGAGACAAAAATAAATGTTCCCACCTTCGTGTCAGGTGTTCTGTCCCAGGCATGTGGAGGGATAACTGCCGAGACAGAGGGAGAGGACAGTTCTGTGTGAAAGGGTGTCCTAGTTAGGGTTTCTGTTGCTGTGAAGAGACACCATGACTTCAGCCACTCTTACAAAGGAAGACATTCCATTGGGGCTGGCTTACAGTTCCGAGGTTTCCTCCATGATCATCACGGTGAGAAGCGTGGTGGCGTGCAGGCAGTCATGGTGCTGGAGGGTCAGCTGAGTTTTATATCTGGATGGGCAGGTAGCAGGAAGGGACACTGGGCCTGGCTTGAGCATTTGAAACCTTAAGGCCCGCTCCCAGTGACACACTTCCTACGTCCTAACTGTGCCACTCTCTGTGGGCCTGTGGGCTTGGGGGAGTGACACATAGGTTAGGCTAACCCATTGCCTAGAAGACCCACCCTGACTGAACCTCCAGGAGGTTGGGAAATGTGATCCACCTGGCTGCTATGGAAGGAGAGGGATGTGGCTTACTGAGCGACTCTCTGGTCACTATCATCACACTGTTTGGGGACCAAGTACACCTCGGTGGATCTCCAGATGGGGGAACCTACAAGTATTTGTGCCTATGTTAGTGTGGGGGAGAATTCAGCTGTAGGGTAAAACAACCAATGGCGATATGGGGTGTTTTCATATGCATCCCCCAGATGGAGCATATGTGGAAACCAAGTCCCCAAACACCTCAAGTCAGTAGACTTTCTAGACCTCAGTGTCTCCCTGTGAAGAGGGAATCCTGTGCACTTGGATCTGTTTCACGCGATGCGACCTGATAAACCACAGGCAGTGCTGCAGGCAGGAGCAGCTGCTCCATGGATGCTGGCTCCCCTCCCCTGTGAAATGGAGGCAGATGGCCTGGAGGATGCAGTTACACACAGGGCAACGAGCTGCCTTGGATGCTTTCCCTGTCTGTTCTGGTGAAGGGGACACACACACACACACACACACACACACACACACACACTCACTCACACACACACACTCACTCACACACAAGACCCCTACTGTAGTAAAGGGAGAGTATATGTTTCCAGGGCAACAGTTGGCATCCATGCCCTTCCTGTTTGCCACTCCAGGAAAAGTTTTAAACCTTGCTGCGGGTTTTTAATGGATTCTTCGCATGTTGAGCAGCCTTTTTAGACATCTCTGCTTTCCTACACATGGATGAACTACACTGAGTCAGAGCCCTAAGTAGTGCAAAAAAGGAAGGGAAGGGAGTGTGGGGAGGGGGCAGGTAGGAGGGGAGGGGAAGAGATCTTTCAGAAAAGCTGGTCTGAAAAATGACAGCATGTTTTATATATATATATATATACACACACACACACACACATACACACACATACATACACACATACATACATACATACACATATATACATACATGCATACATACATGCATACATACATACACACAAATATATATATAACATTACCCTTGGCAACAACAGAACAAAACTTAAAAACCCTCTGACTGCTAGGAACCAGTTAGCAATGCAGAAGCTGAGACGCTGTGACCGGTAGGATACACCGGACCTGCCACCTTCACTGGGAAGCCCTGATTGAGGCCGACTGGCCCTGAGCTGCCCTGGATTACCACTGCTCTCCTTCATGCTTCTCGGCGATGCAAATTGCAGGCTGATTATTCAGGTCCTGGGGGCAAATTCATTTGAGTAACTGTTCAACAGCCTGTGCTCTAAGAAACTTTCCATGCTCTGGATGCCAACTCTAACCTCCCCTGTTCTTTGTTTTTCATAAAAACACTGCCCTTTTCTGGTCCTTGGCCCCAACACTGGCTCTCTACCACTCGGTCAAAATGTCCCTGTACTCTGGTATGCTAAGGACAAAGCATTAACATCCCACATGCCATGCTCGCTTGTCCTGGGGGAGGGGGCAGGGGAAGGCAGACTGTCACCTTCTGTCATTTGTCAGCATATGGCACTGGCCAAGACACCTCACACCTCTGAATTTCAGGCTGCTTTTTTTTGTTTGTTTGCTCGTTTGCTTCACTAGCAAATGTTTCTTTCTTAGAATGATGCCTGGCCCATGATAAATGTTGGACATAAGTATTATACTTCGCCAAGTAGGAACACCAAACTTAGTTTTATCTTTAGGGAAACGGGGTTGAGGGAACTTTTATCTAGTTTTTTTATGAAGGCCCAGGCACTTGCCAAAAGCCCTTTCTGCAGTTTATTTAATCTTTGCTACAGCCTTGTGAGGAAGGTATAACGGCCGTGGCAACTTTATAGGTAGAGAAGCTTAAGGAGCCAGTCACTCACCTCAAGGGAAAGCTGAGAGGCCATTTTCTCGATGCCACAGATTTTTTGGTGGGGGAGGCGGGTGACCTCCCCCACCCTGAAATTGCCCTTTATTTTCTCTTCTGAGCTACATGGCACTTTGGACAAAGGTCTCCTTGCCCTTCTCTTTGAACAGAGTACTGGTCATTGTATGATACGTTCTTTGTAAGGCTCTGAGCTGAGTACAGAGCTTGCAGTAGCAGGTGACTACACAACAGATCGAGGACTGTAGACAGAATCGGGTTTGGGGCCCAAGTTAGCCATCTGCTAGGCCAGTCCAATCTCACTGGGAGAGAAGGCTTCTTATAGGATCTTGTGATACCCAGGCCAACCATAATACTTCAGAACCCAGGCCAGTCCGGGGTCCAGCGTCCTCACCGATGCTCCTGCACTTATCAAAAATCCTGTCTTCTTAGTGACTTTGATGTGGTCCCCCACTCTAACTCCATATCCACTTCTAGGCACTTGCTCTTTCATAGACTCTGATTTCAAACTTCAGTGTCGAGAGGAGGAACCCTAAACTACAGGCTAGTGACAACCTGGGCACAGATCAGATAGAGCAAGCTCTTCTTTTTGAGAAAGTGACACCAGTAAGCATCCAATTTAAAATTATGGCTGCTTAGGCATTGTATTTATTGGTATACTATATAATTATATAATGTGCATATGTATATACACACATATGTATGCATATTCATACATACATACATGAGGAATCAATCAATAAAGAGCCATACCTGGATCTGAGCTATTGGAAGACAAAGCCTGTGTCCTTGGCCACCTTGTTGGAGCCCACATCCTGATGATTGTCTCAGCATGGGAAGATGGCTCTATACCTCCAAGTGTTTGGTTTGAACAACAAGGGGATGGATGGATGCCATCAGTGCTTTTTAGGATGAATATTCAAATGAACTGCCCAATTCCTGAATACTCGAAGATGCCCAGGATGCAAGTGGATTCAGGGAGGGAGGATAAGATTAAAGGTGGAGATCATCCCAGCAGGAACACAGAACCAGGAGAGAGAAGGGCAAGTATGAGGCCATCCCGAAGATCAAGGAGCAAGGAGCAGGTGCGAGAAGAGGGGCTAGAGTGAGCAGAGATGACTCCAGGCCAGGAGTTGTTCCGGCCAGAAGTGGTACTGCCTGTGGCGTAAGTGCTGCTGAGGCCAGGGAGGGCTAGGAAGTGTCCATAGCTGGACCATCAGGTCAATGGTGATTCAAACACATGGCTTCAGTGGGCTGGGGCTAAGAGGAGATGGAGGAAGCATAGTTCTGATTGGGAAATGAACCAAAGACGGAAGTCATCGTTCTTCCTGGGCCAAGGAAAAGTGTGCAATGGCCACGAAAGGGGTGGGAGCTCAGGATGCACAAGGCCAACGAGACTCACATTCAAATGCAGAGACAGGACCAGTAAAGCAAGTGGTACATGGCCCAAAGCCTTGGGGAACATTCAAAAGGGTAGTCAGGGCAGGCTCAGGTGCGCATCTGTAAGAAACAGACTGGTCACTGAGGTCATCCTTAGGAGCTGTTTCTACGATGACTGTGCCAGAGAGATTCTGCATAGGCTCATGCAGCCTGAGTGTGACAAGGAGTTGATAGCCTAGTGCTCAATTTCACAAGGGTGGGAAGTCCCAGTCACCAGCAGACTTGGTTCCGGCAACAGCACGGCCTGAACCTCAGGCTACTTAGCTTCCTCTTCTACATAGATTTTGACTACAACCTATCCAACGGTGAGTGATCATCACATAGAAAACGGCAGAAATGTCCTGGTGGTCAAGGGGTGGAGGCTCAGAAGCTCTGCTTCTTCCAAGGTGCTTCTCTTATCAGCACCAGCGGAGAGGCTGACTGGCAGCAAGCTGCCCTTACAGGGAAGGCTCAAGGTTTCAGGCTGACTCAAACCCTTAAACCAGGAAATACTGACCTTCATCATCACAGGGTACCAGCCAACACCCGAGAGGGACAGAAAACAGACATGCAAAGTGTTAGGGTTAGGACAAACAGGCCTGTGGCAATCTAAGCACACAGGGAAGCTTCTCCTAACAGTTACCCTTTAACTCCAGGGTCTCCTGCTTGTTTTGGCCCAGTTTCCATGTTGGTGTGAGCGACGGCTCTTGTTGAAGATGAGTGACTAGCTTGCAAGTAGCACTGATCCAGTGAAGAGCCCAAGGCAGGAGATGGCCTAAGATGCCCCTCCCAGGCTTGAAGCTCTGGTGGTGGTGTTTGCTCTCCTTGTGCACACTTCAGAGCAGCACAGAAACATGACGTCTCAGAAAAACACCGGGGCATCTGACAGACGATGGTCAGTATTTGGAACCGGGGGAGTACAGCCATTACACTTCCTTGGGGTTGGTCATGACAGGCAGAGGACTGAAGGCCCCTGTATGCCTCCACAGAACCCTGAAGCACATGGACTCTTTCATCTTTTCCTCAAGGCCTTCTGGCATGTCACCACTTCCTGAACCACTGCTGCTGGCGCTAACTTAGAAAGGAATCTATAGACACAGCACCAGAGCTCACAGGCCTGACAGCCAAGCAGACTTTCCCACTTCGACAAACTGGCTGAGGCACTTGGAGCTATGCAGGGTTTGGAGAGCAAACAGGAAGGCCTGAGGGACTGAGATTTGCATAGGCCTCGGCTAACCGAGGCCAGGAAGTCACCCAGGTGAGGTGTTCCCCACTAAGAAGCCAAGAGCCAAGGAACAGCTGGTGCTATGGCTAAGGTAAGCAGGGCAGTGCCCAGGAAAACGGGCCAGAGAGGCTCATATGCCTTAAGGATGAGGCCGTTTCCTCCTGGTCCCCTGCTCTCAGATGCAGTGTCAGTCACCTTGGGAGCTTATTAAATGACAGCCTCATCAGGACTGGGCTGCCTTTACTAACAAGCCCCGGGAGATGCTTTGGAGCTGTTGACCTGGGGATCCACACGTGGAAACACACAGCTCAGCACATACAACCTCTGCAGCCAAGAAGTGACAAGGATACGGAGAGAATTCCATTATAATAGCCATCTTTATTTGTAAAAATCCAGATATAAAACGTAATCTTTCAGTCTTTCCAGGTTTTCCTTTTTTACAAAAACAAAAAGGCACATATAAACCTTCCCCACTGTCCTTCCTGTACAGGGTGTTTTTCAGGCAGCCCTCCCCCCGCCCCCCCATTACAGCTACATGCTTCATTCCAGGACGTCTGGCTCCCCACATGCTTTGGTGCTTTCCTACCAGGGTAGAGTTCCGAGCTCCAAGACTTGAAGTACACAAAGAGGGGGTGGGGGAGGGTGCAGTGTGTGGCGGCGCGGTGCTGCACGGCGTGCAGGGCAGTGGCCTAGTAGTAGGTTTCCTTCTCCACCCAGCCTGAGAGAGAGGGAGAGAGACATACCTGAAGTGAGACCTCTTTCAGGAACAACCAGGACAGTGACTCCCTAAGGATAATTTGTGTGTGTGTGTGTGTGTGTGTGTGTGTGTGTGTGAGACACCTCGGTTGTAACTAATTAGCTTTCTCCAGGAATACTGTTGTTATTAGGTTTATTATTAGGTTTATGTACTTTGTGAAGTCTCACAAACCACGATCTGTTTCTACCTCACTCTGGTTCCATATGCGGAAGACATGCTGTCAGCTGACACAGGAGGAAGCCTAGACCCCGCTCACTTACCGCCAGGGCGTCGCCTGATGATCAGCTTCCGCACCTCGTCGTACACAAAGATGAGGAGGGAGTAAGGGAAGGCACAGAACCACCATGTGGGTCTGAAAATAGAGTGAGTGCCAAGTCAGACTCGCGCCAACTGACTCACAGGAAGACAGAGAAGGCGCACATCTCCAAAGTGACCAGGAAACCATTGGGCTACTACAGTCATGCTCAACTACAGGTTCATTCACAGAATAAAAAAAATCAAAATCAAAAAAAAAAAAAAAAACCACCACCAACAACAACAGAAAAGCCAAAAAACCCCAAAACCACTAGAAGCAGATTTCCCTCCACTACTAGGCTGGGAGTCACAGAGCCAGCCGCATTCCACCTGGAAAGCCCTTTCCCCTTGAGCCTGGCTTTCCTAAGCTGACTGCATCTTTTGTTGACAACCTGGGAGTGGCGGACACTTTCTTTGTGCTTTTCCTAAAGTGTTTGAGCTCCCAAGAGTACATTTGTCTCCGCCTTGGCATTTGCAGACAAAGAACTGCCAGTGCGGGTCTAAGCCAGTTTATTCAGACCCTGAACTTGGTCTCTGACCATGGAATCTGAGAGGACCAGCTGAGCCCTGACAGATGACAAAGGTCTTCAGGGGTGGCCTGGAGAGGCTGCCACACGGTCTCCTGCAGAGAGACAGGCTCTGGGCAGCCTCCTGTAGGCACCAGGCTTCCTTGACTACAGGCTCCTGGGTAACAAAGGAGGAAGGATGGCCCTGCCAGCTCTGCAGTCTCCGCCCTTCCTATGTGCCCTGAACAACAGTGGGAAGGTGACCTCACCACCTCAGCCGGAGGAGGACAAGCACGGAACAAATGGAGTAGAAGCTGCCAGGACCAAGGCAGGCCACAAAAGAGCCAAAGTGCTGAGAAAATGGCCATGCCCTCCTCAGGACTTTCCACTGGGCTGTCTAAAAAAAAAAAGCCTGTGACCTCTCCTCCTCTCCTTCAAGGCTCAGGCCAATAGAGTCCAACCTGAACACTTGTTAATGCACTTGATGCTCTGTGAAGGGTGTATGGGACTTAATACAAAGACACTGTGACCAAAGCCATCAAGATTATTATTTGGAGAGCAGCAGCAACACCAGTAAAGAGATGTGCGAGCCCAGGGCCAGGAGGGCAAGACCGCATAGAGACAAGCTCCAAGGACCTCAGTCCCAAAGGACTGTCAGGGCTGATGGGTTGGGAGGGAACGTCCTTACTAAAGATATAGGCAGAGGGGGTTAACAGTGAACTGACCTCCCGCGGCCTTGGACTGGCTGTGAGACACAGTCCGGACGCCAGCCCCACCTTGCACCATAGACCATGTCTATATACACTTTCTGAGGCCAAAGACTTTGGATTCAAAGATGAGATCAGTGGAGGGAAGTGTTGGCAAGAGGCCAGTGCGAGAGATAGTCCAGATGAGTCTGAGCAATGACAGGGGTGGGTGGAATTCAAGAGAGCGATGCTCTCAATGGCTCTTGTGTTGGAAGAGCGCCATGTTCCGCAGCTCGACATGTTTAATCAAGTTGTAGCTGCTCAGCCTTAACCAGTTACCGGGCAGCAGCGAATATATGTGGAAGTTTCCACTGGCTGCCAGGCTGTGTGTAAAACCTGGGGCCTAAGAGAAGAGCAAAGTCACTCCCCTGATTTAAGGCTGGGCTGTGCCTGAACACAGAGCAACGTGGGAATCTACTTTTTAAACTGCTCAGCTCCACTCAAAGGAACCTGGGATCCTCTCTAGACTCCTTTGGGAGTCTCCAGAAAGGTGAAGAGGTGACTAGGGCAAGCAAACAGGACTCAGGCCTGGGCCTCCTAGGTGGCTCTGAGGACAGCTGGACTGTGACAGCGGAGGACCTGGGGGCTCGATAGTCTGCTGTTGAGTAATTTCAAGGAAGTAGAGCCTGTGGCCTGTGCAGTCTCACCTTGGGCCAAATCCTTGGCCCTGGCAGGTCTCGATTTGCCAGTCTGGTTTACTGGCAGGTTTCCTGCCTTCCAGTGCGGAGGAACTTGTACACACACCACCCAGAGGCAGGCAAGAACAGACACTCACGCGGCACGAGGGGAAAAGGCACACAAACTATGTCCACACCGCTTGGAATGCAAGAGGCCCAACTTACTTGAGAGGATACATCCTAAGGGCGGCACCCATGCCAGGGCAGTAGGACAGGAAAGCAGCAAGGGCTGTCTCTTCAAAGAGGCCAAATATTAAGATCTTGTTCCTAAAATGTAAGAGATAAAAGTTTACCAGCTGCAAATGTAGATTTCTCTCCTAACGCCGCGTGTTAGACGACTGGGTGAGTTGTTAGCAAGATCTGAAATGCAAGGCTGCGCATTCTCTTCTGCGGGTGTGGACGGCATTTTGACATTGCAACACCCTGACATCTATAAAGTACAGGCTTGAGGACTGCAGGTGGTGGGGGAGGACAAAGAGAAAACAAACTAACTAAAAAAATCCAACCCCTCCCCCCGCCCCAAATCCCTATAAGCTTAAAACTTTTGTGTTGGGTTTTATTCACAGTTCTGGATTTAATGTAGCTTGTAGGTACAGGCTGGACACAGCTGGTGGAGATTTTCCAGGAACCTGGTCATGGGTGTTAGATGCTGAATCTATTCTGAAGGCTTGTGTGTAAAAAAAAAAAAAAAAAAAATCAGACCCATCACAACTTACTTCATCCCCTGCTGGAAGACTGAATTCCTTCTGGTCTTGCAGATGACCAAGTCGGCCCATTGCACCACCACAATACTGACGAAGAAGGCTGTATGGCAGGTGAACTCCACGATCTTCCTCTGCTCATAGGTCTGAAAGTCGAGGCAGGCACCTCAGCTCGGCTGGCGCCCTCCCCGCCGCGGCTGGGGGCAGTGCTGTTGCTGGCCCTCCGTGCTGGAGTACTGGCTGCCACGCCAGCAAACACTGCTACTTACCCACTGCTGCCCGTAGCTGTCCTCTACATCATTGATCCAGCGGTCGTCCCAGGTCTCTCGGATGCCCAGCAGGTGAAAGGGCAGGAAGCCGTTCTCAGCCAGAATCACAAAGTAAGTGAAAAAGCCCCCCAGGGCCTGGATCATACCTAGGTTGGAAAAAAAACCACCTGAGTGCTGGACCTCACCCAAGACCTCTCATCCCATCATCCCCGAAGGACTCCAGGACAGAAATGGGGTGGATTTCCTGGGTCATCAACTGATGAAGGCACAAGAAGACATGCCAGCCACTGTCCCTTGTGGGCTTGAAGGGAGGGATATGGGATGCACTGGGCTCAGGGCCCCTCTGCTCCTTGAGAGCTGTTAAGACCCAGAGTCTTTCTCTTAAAACACTGACTTCTCTCTCTCTCTTCATCAGCTGCTTCTGACAGGAAATCAGCTTTCTTACTATTTAATCTAAAAGAAATATTATTTCTTTCCTACTGCAGGACTTCCATACACTACCACTTTGCCGGCCAGTGATACACCTTATGACTACCCCCTCTCCCCTGTCACCTGATCCAGCTAGGACACCCCAGGTTCCCCAGGACAGTGTCATCTTTCTCTCAAAACCTGGTCTTCCTCAAAGGTGTGGGGCATGCTCAGTCAACTGCCCTGCTGCCAGGGGTTCTCTAACAGACACTGGACATGGTTTTCATATGATGCTAAGCCACGCCCCCTCTCCCAAGTGTTCACAGTCCTAACTGCTATCCAGACCAAGTCACTCATGGTGGCCCTCACCAGCTTCTCTTGAAAGAGAAAGGCCAAAGGCATTAAAAATTAGGGCATTTGGATTTCCTGTCTCCTAGATCTGTTGTTGGCCGATCACTCTGCAGCAGAAGCTAGTGGGAGATGGGGCGGGGACACTACCATTGCGAGGATCCACTGAGCAAACTGTCAAACTGATAGTTTTGGTGTCTTTTGTTGTTGTTGTTGTTTTGAGGCAGGGTTTCTCTGTGTAGCCTTGGCTGGCTGGACTGGCCTTGTAGACCAGGCTGACCTTGAACTCACAGAGATCCACCTGCCTCGGCCTACCCAAGTGCTGGGATTAAAGGCGCGCGCCACCGTGCCTGGCTCTGAAAGGGTTTTTGCTGTCAAACTCTCCACACAGTGAGACAGAGGAATGTTACCCCACCCTACCCCCAAGCCCAGGGAAAGCTGCCAGAGTGCACAAGTGAAGACCCAGGCACCTGATATTCCCCCGGGGCTCAGCAAGGAAGGGTGCCCTCAACGCTTAAAGAACTAGTTTTCACAAAAGCCGCCAGCCAGGCAGCTGAGGACTCTCTGGTCTGGTCCCTATCTCCCTGTCACACACTCAAAATTGAACCCAGAGCCTTACTCTTATGGCTGAGCTGTCTCCTCATCTGTCACTCTCCAGTCTGAACCCTGCCACAGCTTATCCCAGACAGAACATCTCCCTGTCGGCCCTTCCTAGCACCTGCTCCACACAGGGACAAGACTCACCGATCTGTCCATAGGCCATGCTGATCAGTCGCTCATTCACGAGTTTATCAGTTTTGGGATTTCTGGGCTGTCTCTTCATGATGTCGCTCTCAGCCTGCTCATAGGCCAGGGAAATGGCGGGGACCTATGGGAAGGGAGAAAGGACAAAAGTGGGCATTGTCAACCGTTTATTATAAAACGTTTGCTCCCTTTTAGAAAATATTTATTTTTATGTGTGTGTGTGTGTATGCTGACTGGGAGGCCTGGCAGACTCTCTTAACCACTGAGCCCTTTGCCCTCTTTTTTTCTAATGTATTTCTTTTTGGTACAGGGAAAATATTAAGGAATCCAATTTTTTTTTTTTTTTAAAGTAAAATTACACAAAAGTGAGAATTCTATCTGGAAAGTGACTGTGGAGAATCGCCCCTGTGACAGCTGACTCTGAGCCAATGGTGCTGAGGCTGGGAAGAACTCTGGGTATTCACTGAGAATGTCTTTTCATACACCAGCCTCACAGGTCCCGGGAACCACAGACCCGGTAGCAGTATATGGCGATGTGTTACCACTACTTGTACAGCCATGACACTCACGTACCATGTCAGTGCCCAAGTCAATGCAGAGGATGGTCACGGTCCCCAGGGGCAGTGGAATGTTTGCAATAATAAATATCAGGAAGGGGGTGATTTCCGGAATGTTACTGGTTAGGGTGTAAGCAATGGATTTCTTCAAGTTATCAAAGATCAGACGACCTAGGAAAGGAAGACGTTTTTAACTGTATGGCTTGAAGAGACAGGCAGACGAGAAACTGAGCACAGCATGCTAACTGCCCGTTGGGGCGAGCTGTTTGTGAGCCTCTTAGACGTCCCCTCACCTTCCTCTACTCCAGTCACAATGGAGGCGAAGTTGTCGTCCAGAAGAATCATGTCGGCAGCTTGCTTGGACACATCCGAGCCAACAATCCCCATGGCAACCCCAATATCTGCCTTCTTCAAAGCCGGAGAGTCATTGACACCATCACCCGTGACGGCCACGATGGCACCCTGCCCAGAGAGGGAGGAGATGAGTGGGTTTCTTTACAGGGATGAGATGAAGGGAGAGACCACTCAGTGGATTCTGGATGCCCTTCTCTCCTGCTGAGGCGGCACAGAGCCTCGGTGGAGTGCTCACTTGGGCCCCACCCACAAGGACAACAGGGAGAAAAGACAGCAAGCATATTCTCCTCAGTTAACCAGGGCTACTCAAAGGAATGACCTTGGTGAGTGACACTGTGGCCAGCCCTGTCCCTGCAGGCACAGCAATAGTTAAATATTAGGGGAGAGTCTCCTGGCAACCCCCACTTCTACTGCAGACACACACTAGAATCCAGCCCACTGAGGCTGAGCTCTGGGCTACCGCGTGGCTGAGTCCCTCCTCCTACCACACAGACACATAGAACCGCTTTCACTGGACCCTGGAGCCCAAGGCGCCGCGGCCCTTGCAGCTCACTCACCTGCCTCTGGCAGCCCTCCACAATGATGAGCTTCTGCTGAGGAGAGGTCCTGGCAAACACAATCTCCGTGTGGTACCGCAAAATGTCATCCAACTCCTCAGAGGTCATGTCCTTCAAGTCGCTGCCATGTACCACACAGGCCTTGGCATCTCTACAGTCAGGACCAGGAAAGTAACAAAGGTCACCCAACCACTCACCAGTGCTCCAGAAACAGAACCAAGACCCAAGTGACTTACTTCCCCATCCCTTAAGAGCTGGTCCCCCGTTCGGTATTTAATAGACTGTCACACAGATCACGCCATTCAGTCACCTGTGGAAGGGCTGCCTGCCACCTTCCTCTCCCTAACTCTATCAGACAGACTGAAATAACAGGGGCACACTTTAAAATGACGGAACTGAGAAAAACCCATTCCTAAACCCAATGTAGGGTGAGAAAGCCCTACGCCACACAGAACGAAGACAAATCTAACTTGTCTCCATTACTTGCTTTTTTAATTGGTGTGTGCTGTGTATACATGTGCCTGTGTGTGCAGGAACGCATGCCAGGACACACATGTGGAGGTCAGAGGACAACTTTGTGGAGTTGTTTCTGTCCTACCTTCAGCTGTGTTCCGTGACCTCCAGCCAGCCAGGTCACGGCCTGAGCTGCTCCGCCGGCCCTCTGGTACCCACGCTCTCCTTTAATGCTCTTTCCCCTCTTTGTTGCCGGGATTATCGGAACACTTGCTCTTTCCCATCTAGTTTCTCAGTGTGGACATGGAGACTGACTAGATACTAACAGCGCCGTGGCTGGTTCAGACCATTTATCTGACCTCTCCAGGTCTAGGCACCCTGAGCGCCTCTGAGTCCCTACTTCCAAGTTCTGCAGGTGGGATTCCCGCCCGGCCAATGCCATCTTTACAACAAGCTCTCAGAACAGCAAGCACCATGTGGGTCAGTGTGACTTTCTCCCAAGGTCAATTTCTGGCCAAGAAACAACTTGGTCCAGAGCCAAGAAGACACGACACGTAAGCTCCCTGCCGTACCTGGGGTTCACCTGGTTCACTGGAATGTTGAGGCGGGCAGCAATGTCTTCCACAGTCTCGTTGCCCTCGGAGATGATGCCCACACCCTTGGCAATGGCTTTGGCTGTGATTGGATGGTCTCCTGTGACCATGATGACCTGAAACAGGAAATTGATGACATACATCAGTTCACCAAAAATACAGATGTGTTTACAGAAGGGAGCCACAGCACACCACCACCATTTTATGGCACCACGTGATCGCGTCATGCTGCACATATCGTATCTCCTATTACAAGAACATAAAAGTCAATTTTTATTAAAACCACCAAAAAAGGAAAGAAAATCCTGCTGGGTGTGGTAGTGCACGCCTTTAATCCCAGCACTCAGGAGGCAGAGGCAGGTGGATTGCTGTGAGTTTGAGGCCAGCCTGGTCTACAAAGTGAGACTAGGACAGCCTAGATAACATGGAGAAACCCTGTCTCGAAAAACCAAACCCAACCGCCGCACCCCCCCCCACAAAAAAAACCAAACCCAAAAAGAAAGAAAATCCAATCCTGGAAGAACTACAGCAGTGGTATACTCCTGGTTAAGTACTGCTGTGTGCTCTCAATTCCAAAAGAGAAAGTTAGAGATGTTATTTTAATTATGTGTATGTATGAGTTTATATCAAGGGGTGGGGAATAGTCTACCAAGTACAGGAGTCCTTGGAAGCCAGAGGCGTCAGATCCCCAGGAGCCTGTGAGCTGCATGATGTCGGTGCTGGGAACGAAACTCAGGCCCTTCGCAAGAGCAGGTGTCTTAACCACCAAGCCATGTCCCCAATTTTTTTTTTTTTTTTTGTTTGTTTTTGTTTTTTAGTACTTAGGAAAATATCCTTTTAAAAGAATCAAAGTACTGAAAAGATAAATCAAATTTCTCAGTAAAATGAACTTGTATTCATCTGTTTCAATAGTCTTGAAGGCTTGCTGCCTCCTGACCTAGGCCTAGTCCTGGAAGCTTCTAGCCTCCATACGGTCTAGGCCTAGAGTGCTTTCAGCCTCTGAGACTTACTGCTTCATATGCCCACCCTTTCTTGTTCTCTCTGAGCTCTGGGCTGGTTCAACTCAGCTGTTCTGGCTCAAACTCCTCTCCCAGCTGACTTATTCAATCTGGCTTCTCTCTCAATTGCTGAGTTGCTCTGCTTGGCCTCTAACTGCAGCAACCTGCTCTAATCTTCTGGCTCCTTCTGTCCTCACACGCTCCTGTCTAGCTTGTTCTGTCGTCGAACCCCTTCCTGTGAAACTTTCCCAGTAAAACTGCCCCCTCCCCTCGCACTCTCTGTGTTGCTCCCTTAAGCAGCCTCCCCTTTTTCTCTCTTCTAGTGAGTTGGGCATATCTTATTCTGTCAAATCTTCTCTGATCTGCTTCCTTTTTTTGCCACTCAAATATCACTTTCAAACATGGCTGCCTCCTTCTACACACTAACTTCACCTTCATTGTCTGGGGTGTGCCACCACGTCCAGGCCTAGGCTTTTTCTTATATTTGTTTTCTTTGCGCTCTATATATACCAGGCTGGCCTTGAACTCAGAGCTGCTTGCCTCTGTCTGCTGGATTAAAGGCGTGTTTGTATTCCAGCCAGATCACAGACCTAAAAGGTCTTTGGATGTGATCTCTTGCTGGAGCAACCGTGTTCTGAATTCAAAGCCCTCTATATTTCTCCATGAAGTATTTTCATAAGCATGAAAAGACTGAAAATGGCAGGGTAAACACACCACGATGTTGAGCTCTCAGAAAAGGTAGTCAGAGAACAAGTCATTGAAAACACTGGGGACATGCCATTCACTGCACTTTAAAAACCTAAACCCCAAGTTTTTTGTTTTGTCCTTTTCTTTTACTTGTGCTTCTTTTATCAAAAAGTAAGGTGCTTCTCACCTCCAATTTTGCATATAGTCTTTTGTTTTGTTTTTAGTTTTTAATAGTTTATTTTTATTTTATGTGCATTGGTGGCTTGTCTGCATGTATTTCTGTGTGAGGGTGTCAGATCCTGGACTTACAGACGGTTGTGAGCTGCCACGTGGGTGCCGGGAATTAAACTCAGATACTTCTGGACGAGCAGCCAGTGCTCTTGACCGCTGAGCCATCTCTCCAGCCCCTACACATCTACCCACCTAACATTTTAATAGTATCTGATCCTTAAGGGCTGCACCTAAGGCTTTGGAAATGAGAAACTAATAGACATCCCAAGAGAGAAAGTAGCTGCCTGGACCTGGGGCAGTGTTTTCAGACAAGGAACCACGGCTCTGTGATGGAGCCGACGAGACACGCGGGCCCTACCTTAATGCCAGCACTTCGGCATTTGCCCACAGCATCCGGGACAGCAGCTCGAGGAGGGTCAATCATGGAGATGAGACCCACAAAGCAGAGGTTATCCACAGGGAAATTGACGTCATCAGTGTCAAACTGGAAGCCTTCAGGAAACTGTTCATCAGGCAGAAGGAGGTGGCAGAAACCTACAAAGGGGGCAGCGCACCTGTTAGGGTTCCCAGGGCTACAGGTAGTAAGGGACAATTGCAGCTCTTCAGCCCTCATGACTATCTTGGGCTGGATGTTTAATGTGGAGGTGTCACGTTTAGGAATAATAGTCTGTGAAAGAACAAAAATGGCTGAAGGACAGAATCCACCAGAAAGAAATATCAAGGGACAGGAATATTTAATGTGGGGAACACTGGACTGACAACACTAGTATTTAGTACCAGACCATTAGGCTGCCCAGCGCCTATGACTTAGGTCTAGCTGCCTTGTCTGGAAAACAGAGGCCATCTCTTCCTATTTAGTCATATATTACTGAGCACCAAGGTGGGCATTCACAGGAGCCACTCTGAAGATGAGCTTGGAACAGACATCTGCTGTGATTGTACCATATGGTTATATCACTTTAAGACGTAAGGCATCCCTGACTTTGACTTCCATACTGTGTGATGGTCACAATGGTCTGTTCAGTGGGACAGAAGATGCTCTGCAGGTTCAGGAAGGGTAGAGCCTTCTTATTTGGGTTTGGGGAAAAGTGTAAAAGCAGAATTGACCACCTAGAGAGCAAAATGCCCTTTCAGTTGGGCAGACATGTGGGAGAAACGCAAATGGATTTGCAGGAAAAGATGTCTGACTCAGAGAACTAGACCAAGCAATTGGTTCTCAACTATCCCATCAGGAAGAATCAAATAATGGATTTGTATCTATCAATACATAAAATATTATAAGTGCCACTTGCCCAAATACACTGGGCAGCAGGCAAAATAAAGTTCCGAACTTTAGCTGCTGCTAGGCTATAACAGACAAGCAGCATCCTGGCTTCTGGTTTGATGCTCATCTTATGGGTGGAATGGTCACTTCCCATGGACCATGCACAGGCATCCCAGGTATTACTTAGGCAGACCAAAACCTGATAGATTTTAACTAAGCTTACAGATCATGGCCATAACAACAAAGTTAGATTTAAAAAAAAAAAAAAAAAAAAAGCCCCCACCTCTACCCCTTGCCACACAGAATGGACCATCACTAGGCCACAGGTCTAAGTCAAGACTGTTTTCCATTAAAACTTATATCCACCACTTACTGCTTTAAATAACATAAGGCATATAAAATAAGCAGGATGGCTCTAGAAAGAATGAGAGGAATGCTCAGAGGAAACAGAAATAAGTAACTGCTGTGGCTATCCATGACAGGTTGTGCTCAGGAGCCGCGGGCAGTCACTTGCATACCTAGCACACGCTCTCCAAGGCCTCCCAGCTCTAGGTAGGCATTCTGAAAGGCATCTTTCAGCTCTTCGTCCAGTGGCTGCTCCTTGCCGTGGAGGAGGATGGAGCTGCATCGGTCCAGGATCCTTTCTGGGGCGCCCTTCATCACTAGCAGGTGTTTAGGCTCAGATGAGTTTGGGTTCTTGTGAATGGACAACTGTGAAGATTATTCAGGAGGAAACATTAGTGGCTTCACGTGGCAGCTGGGTGGGGGGTGGGGGGGAGTCAGGTAGGGAGGGGGAAAGCAGGCTTTCCTGACAAGTTAGCATTTACTTTGAAACAATCTAAGATCTTCTGAACGCCTAAATGTCTCATGATACATACTGAATGCTACAGAAGGAAACAGAGTACTCACTGTATGTCTAAGTTTGTGTGTGAGCCCACATCTTATATGGATGCTCTCATAAACAATGCTGAACTCTTTAAGACCCAAGAGGTTGGCTAATGCTGCATACACACATTCTCCCTCCTCTTTTGGCCCCCAACTCCAAGGTCCCCAACAACATTCTGAGAGGTTTCATTTCTCCTACTGACATTCAAATAAAAAAAGAGACTTCCAACTTTAAAGTCAGATCTTGCAGAACCTGAGTATAGACTGTCTTTTCTCCAGCTCATGGCCCCAGCCTCCCCCCTTGCCCTGTGTGAGCATCCCTGATCTGCACACCTGGTACTTGTTGGTGGAGTTGAAGGGAATCTCCACTATCTTGGTGTATTTCTCCCTCATCTCCATCACGGAGCCACAGCAGACCTCGATGCACTTTAAGAGCGCCGACTCAGAGGCATCTCCTGCAACTGACCGCTGGGAAGAGAGACATTGCCTGTTAATGACCTGGAAAGGCTGATTCACATGGCATCACTGGGAAATAGAAAACTCTGGACATACTCCAATCTTGTCAGCGGCAGAGAAAACAGGTGAGAAGTGACCCAGACCAGGCAGTTCAGAGCACCTCAGGCTCCAGTCTCGGCTCCTTCCCCACCCACTCAGCTTCGAGTGAAAGGGCGCGTCACCAATACACCCTTAAACCTACTGCAGTGTATATTCAGCTTCTCTTGGCCTGCTAAAAAGCCTCACACTCAACACTACTCACAACTGGACTCTGGTTATAAGTCTGGGAAAGCAACGACACCCATAACAGAAAACAAAAAACAAAACCAAAACAAAGTCCAAAGAAAACATTGTTAGTATCACTCACTGGCTTAGACTTTAAAGGAAAACAGCTCAGGGTTCAGAGCCAGGTACAAAATGGGTCAAGGGCAAAGCAAAGGACTCCAGGCTTTACACCTAAGTCAGGTGTGCAGGATCACCTGGGCCTGAAGGCTGAGCTGGAAGCTACTGCCAACTGTGGCAGCAGCACAACCAGCTGCATTTTAGCCACTGTCTTCACTTTGCAGATACTCACCTTTTTTTCCCCCCATGATCTACTTACTTGCGTGGTCATGCAAGTATTTTGACCTATTGAGCATTTCGCCTATAAACAATTTCTATACAGGTGAACATATCAGACCTCTGACACACAAGCCTAGACATGCAGGTGAGCCAATGAATGCTCACAAGGCCAACAACCCTGTGTGGGAAGGCTGGTGGTGATGATCATTAGAAAAGAGATAGGAAAAAAAAAAAAAAAAAAAAAAAAGAAAGAAAAACCAATTATCGAGGCAGAATAAAATTACTTTCAGAAACTTCATTAGAGAGAAGTAGTAATGCTATTATTGACACAGCTCAGCTACCCAAATACTTCAAATATCTCTTGATAATCTTCCTGTCTGTCTGTTTATTTATTTATTTATTTTTAAGTCAAGAAAAATAGAAAATGCCCACTCTGAAGTAAGGTAAAACATCAAGCAGCCATTTTCAGTGTGACTCCCAAGATAAAGAATATCACTCCTAAACCAACTCCAAGCAAACTGCCTTCCAAAAACCGAACAAAGCGTAGCCTCACGTGACAAGCCACCTCAGTTATGCCCCATCTGTACTAGCTTTAAAGACTGGGCTAATCTAGACAACTCTCACAGGCCAGCAGCTTCGCAGAGGACAGATGGAGCGCGGGGAGCCTCACACAGCTCCTTGCCATCTGTAGCTCACGGTCCTTGTGGGATTGCATTGTCACTTGAGCAACACAGTAAAATCCCAGCCATTTCAAACTGCCTGAGTATTCCAGGAGGCTGGGACCCTGCCTTGATCTTATCTCTGCATCATTAGTAAGCAAGCTAAACACAAGTGAGATAAGGGAAACAGCTAAGCTATTTTAAGAGCATAAACGGCTTAAGGAGTTACTGGAGTCTAGTGTATCCGAACATGCACACACGGTTCGAATCAGTGAGGCAGTCTTCCTGCCCCCTTGGCTAGGTGCTATCCTAGAGACAGGGGAAAACGGGTCTACTTAGGCTTGTCACCAACAAAGACTTTCTCAGGTCAGATTTTTACTTTATTCTCTCCGTTTCCCCAGCCACTATGGATTGTAGCCACCGAAAGCACTTCGGAGCTGCAGGCAACACAATCTTTGCTAACGGAGCAAAGATTCCCACAGAAGATCCCAAGAATTCTGCAATAAAGTTGTTTTTCTACACACAAAGGCAAGGTGCTGTTTAGGAAAAAAAAAATGGTGGCAGTTCTTATGTTCTGACCACATCCTGACAGCCCACCCCTACTCCAAACAACCAAATAGGCACCAGAACTTCCGGGGGCATACCTTAAGAATAGGCAGGTTTTCTTGGTTAGCCTGAAACACTGCCCTGTTACAGAGACCAGCAATTCTGGACAGCGCGAACCAGGTAGCTGACGTCTTGTCAAAGGAGACACCTAATGGAAGCAAGAAAACATGACTGGAAAATGATGTGTTAAACTTTTTAAAAAATCAATTATTTTACATGTATGAGTGTGTGTTTTCTATGTGTGTGCACACTTGCACGAACTTCTGTGTGCCACATGCCTGCAGGTACTCAGAGAGGCAAGAAGGCATCAATCCTCAGTAAGTGGAGTTACAGGCAGGTATGAGCTGCCTGGAAGCAAACCCAGGTCCTCTGCAAGATCAGCAAGCACTCTTAACTGCTGAACCATCTCTCCAGCCCCAAGATTTGTTAACTGTGAATGCTGTGCCATGCTATCAGTTCTATTAAAGCCCCACAAAGCCCTGAAATGATACATCCCACTTCTTAACTAAAGACATTACCTTGTGTGGTTCTCAATCAAGGGCAAATTATTATATATATACGTTCTCCAGCCAACAATAATAATTAAACCAAAACCCCAAAACACTGTCATGAGCTCAAAAAAAAAAAAAAAAAAAAAAAAAAAAAAAAAAAAAAAAAAAAAAAAGAAGCAAGCAAGTGGGGCTGGCAAGATGGCCCAGGGTAAAGGCTCTTCCGGCCTCGCATGGTGATCTAGAACCTACATGGTAGGAGAAAACAGACTCCTGCAAGCTGTCCTCTGATCTCCGCGTGTGTGCAACTGTACCTCTGCACCCACCCACGCATGGAACAGAAAAGGCCAGGTAAGCAGGAGCTGCAGTGTGAGGCGGGTCCCTGTCTTACCACTCTGATTCTCTGTGGTGTCAGCTTCATGGATTTGATTGTCAAACCACATGTGGGCCACTGTCATCCGGTTCTGAGTCAGAGTTCCAGTTTTGTCTGAGCAGATGGTGGACGTGGACCCCAAGGTCTCCACAGCTTCCAGGTTCTTCACCAGGCAGTTCTTCCGCGCCATGCGCTTGGCAGTGAGCGTTAGACACACCTACAGACAGGGTAGGCAAGAAAAGGACAACACTCACCCAGGCTGCAGGAGGACACAAACACCACATTTGAATATGGAAGAAATCTGTTTAAAATTCCATTTCTCCAACCTTCTCTTAAAGTCATGATTTCATGATTCCTCCCACCTCCAATAAACAATGCACTAACAAATAAAAGAATTTATCAAGGTTATCCTCCATACTGACCTCCAAGTTACTATTTTCCTCCATTGCCCTGAGCTATATTATATGATACATTTTAGGGCTTCTGACAAAGCTATGGTAAAATTTTCTCCGCCAATGTTTACCATGTGATGTGGTACCAGAGACTGCACAGACATCAAAACAGAACGTAAACATAAAAGTTGGCAGCTCTTTCTAAGAGGCTCAGGGCTGAGCCCCGCACCCACGCAAGCTGATCTGAGTGAAGGCGACAGCTGCTGTCCCCAGGCCTCTCACCGTGACAGTGGCCAGCAAACCTTCTGGCACGTTGGCTACGATGATACCGATGAGGAAGATGACAGCTTCCAGCCAGGTGTACTCAAGGATCAGGGAGAGGATGAAGAAAGACACCCCCAGGAACACAGCCACGCCCGTGATGAGGTGGATGAAGTGTTCGATCTCTTCGGCGATGGGCGTCTGGCCCCCTTCCAGCCCAGAAGCAAGGGTGGCGATTCTGCCCATCACGGTGCGGTCCCCCGTGTACACAACGATGCCACGTGCGGTTCCTTGAGAAACCGGAAGTGGGAATTGTGTCAGTCAGATGCCAGAGAGTGTGCTTGGTTTCACAGAGAGACAGAACGCACACACAGAAGCTTCTGTCCTTTACTTAAAAAGGACCGGCTCTCTGGGTAACTTGCCGTCCGCTTTGAAGCAAAGTCTGGTGAAGGGGATTGCTACACAGGGCCAGGAGACCAGAAGCCGCACTGGCCTGCTGGTATCAGCACAGAGCCAATGAACTGAGGAATTCTCCCCCCCCCACCCCACCTCCCTCCCTCTGCCTGTCTCCCTCCCTCCTACCTTCAACACAGTTGGTGGAGAAGAAGGCGATGTTTCTTGTCTCCAAGGGGTTCTCATTTGTGAAATCTGGGGACCGAGTCTGGGGTTCTGATTCCCCAGTGAGTGAGGAGTTATCCACCTGTTTTCGAGGAAAATGAGCCCGAGGTGACTCTCCCAGTCTCACCATGGGCTACTGTGGCCCGTAGCTCACCCCGTCGACGAGCAGAGCTGCCTGGGAGAGGAGCCCTGGCTAACCTACCTTGCAGCCGTTTGCAGATATGATTCTGAGGTCAGCAGGGATTCGGTCCCCACCCTTCACCTCCACCAGATCCCCGACTACAACGTCCTCTGCATTGATGCTCAACTTTTCGCCATTTCGAATCACAAGGGCTTGCTTTAAAAAGGGAAAACGGTCGACACCATTACACGGATGCCAACAAAGCAAGGGTAAAGTCCAAAATAAAACAACCAAATTATAAGTGGGCTTATCCCAAGTTACCTAAGACTATAGCAAAGACACCACTTGTCTTCACACAAAGCACCATAGCCTGCCCAGCAGTTACCCCAGGGCTATCTATTCCCACTGGACAGCGCCCTTGCCCTCAGAGTCTGCGTAGATGACAGCACTTAATGCTCAGAATATCTTAGCCTCACGATTTATGTTTGGGGAGCTGTCAGTCTCTCAAAAGGGAAGGACAGAGAGTCGGGTACCTGAGGAACCATGTTTTTGAAGGATTCCATGATCTTGGAACTTTTAGCTTCTTGATAATAGGAGAAACAGCCAGTTATGATGACGACGGCAGAGAGCACCACACCGAGGTATAGCTAGAAGGGAACAGGCGAATCAGGCCCCTTGACTCTCATCAGAGCCGTGGGAACAGTCAGGTATTTCAGATTGAATAAAAAACAGATCTGGAGAGGTCATGGCTTCAGAAACAGGGAACTCAAGCTGAAGCAATGGCTCAGAGGTCAAGAGCACCGGCTGCTCTTCCAGAGGACCCAGGTTCAAGTCCCAGCACCCGCATGGCAGCTCACAGATGTTTGTTAGTCCAGCTCCAAGGGTCTGACATTCTCACACAGACAAATATTCAGGTAAAACACCAATGCAGATGAAAATAAAAAGGAAAGGGGGGAAGGGGGAGATGGGAGGGAGGGTGGAAATGGGAGAGAAAGAAAAAGAGAAATTGGGAACTCGTGCCTTCACATGGATCTCTCTAGAGCTGTGGGCAGAAAGGTAGAAAATAGACTCAGTTACAGACACCCTGACCACCTTGACAAGGCTTTCACAAATACTCTAGGTGAAGCTATGTCTCCTACTTTATTAAAACAATCCTATCTTTCCAACAACTTCTAAAGAACAAACTTTTCTGGGCAAGT
The DNA here is from genome assembly GCF_903995435.1 of Acomys russatus. Taxonomy (NCBI): domain Eukaryota; kingdom Metazoa; phylum Chordata; class Mammalia; order Rodentia; family Muridae; genus Acomys; species Acomys russatus. Next base: position 4,654,320 of record NC_067159.1, read on the forward strand.
GGAATACAGCCAAACGCAGAGCTGACTTCTGCCGTCTACTAGCGGCAGCCAGACACCCTGTAGAAGGACCCGGCGTGGAAGAGGAAGGGATAAATGTGAGCAGGAAAGACCAGATGGGTCTAGGGGGTGACAGTGCTCCCATAACTACAAAACTCACATCGTCGTTCGGTGGTTCCTCTTCTGTGGCACTTCGGATGCCGTAAGCCAAGAAACAAAGAATGGCCCCAATCCACAGCAACATGGAGAAGCCCCCAAACAGCTGCCGGCAGAACTTGACCCATTCAGGGGTAGTGGGAGGGGGTGTGAGGGCGTTGGGGCCATCCCGGGCCAGGATCTCAGCTGCCCTTGCAGGTGTTAGGCCCTGAGGAGGAGAGAGGCGCACGTCAGACAGAGCACACCAGTGGTCACAAGCCATCACACACTCTCACAATATTCTCTGAGTAACAAAAAGTCCACAGTAGAATTAGGGAAGAAGCAGGCGCCCAGCTGCAGAGCCAGGTGAAGCCTGGCTAACTCCACTAAAGTAAGCAGTGAATTCCAACAGACAAACAAAACCCATTCCCTTAGGAACCCTTAATACCCTAAGACCTCATTTAAAACTCCTTTTTAAAAGAAACTGGAAAATCTGAATCAGACTGATTTTTTTTTTCCCTAAGTTTTATACTGAAAAGATACTTATTGTAGCAAACTGGTTTGGTTTTTGCAAAGCTATGAGCTATGAGGGTTTTCTGTGCATTGATTCTATAAAGGGGAGGAAGATCTGCAAATACGAGAGCAGGAAAATTCTTCAGCAGGAATCCAAGCTCTTACTGAGTTAACAGCCAAGTTGTAAGTACAGAAGTTCATTCTCACAATGGTAATAAAAACACTGGCCTGGCAGCGAAGGGCTCACCCACTCACAGAGTTCAGCTAACTCCTGGGAAACCTGTCAGTTTGACGGTGTTCACTGCAGAGGCCACTGCACAGCAGCCTGCATGGTCTAATGGGCTTTAAAATCTGTCTCGGTGGCAGACACAAGACTCACATTAAGAGGAGAAAACGGGATTGCTTATATACCATCCAAAGACAGAACACATTTCTGCCTAAAGTGCCTGTTTGTATGTGCTTGGTGCCTGTGCTATTTTTTTTTTTTCTTAAACACTATTAAGTGTTGAGGAAAGAAGAAAGAAACAGTATAAGGGGAAAAAAAAAAACCCCAAGGATTACTTAGCATCCTCACGAGCTCAAGTCCCTGCTGAGTTATCCACTGCCAGGTTAATAAAACAATGACCTAACATTTGAGCCCTATGCACACCCCAAGCACTGGGCTGGGCTCTTTTCTAGCCTGCCTAATTTCACGACTGCCTCTTATAGGCTACTAACCGATTCAGAAGTCAGGGGCTCACAGTGTCTGAGTTGACTAACTCTGAGTCCCAGACACTCAAACTTTGAATCTATGACCACTTGTCAGAATCTAATACAGAATCTAGTAAAAACAAGAAATAATGGGTGAAACACTTAGAGGAGAGATGGCCTGGCCCACAGCGAACAGAGTAACTTCCGGCAAGAGGGTCTGAGAAGACCCGAGGCCCCTCTCTGAGTCCAGGGACAGTCGTTCCAAAGGCCTCAGCTTGTGCCACTGAGACAGTGACATCCATTCAAGACACTGCACTGATTGTGACTGCAACAGCAAATGCCATCTTTTCCCAGACTATTTTTTCATAGTGGTGGTAGAAAACTTAAAAGATACAAAACACATCTTCTGGGGGAGGTAGGGATGTGTGTTTTGAAATTTGTGTACAAGTTGTGAATGCACAACAGGGCGAATAAAGTTCTGACACACCATCATGGACCAGGTCAAGAAAAGTACAAAGATAGCCACTGCTAAAAACTCAAGTAGCCGAGGTACACGTCTCAGTTTTATAAACATAGACAAAGGGCAGCAGCCTGGAATCGCCCTCAGGACCAGGTACTCCCAATTCACTGCTTTCGAAATGTCCACTCCCACAAGGCCTCAGGGGAGAAGTGGCAGCATACAAGCTCCGCGCATGTCACATGGCCAACAGTGGCTGTCAGTACACTACTCTTAGTAAAATGCAACAAAATACGGCAGGGAAAACTGGTTTGTTTGGTATGGCAGGCTTCAAGTGAGTACATACTCGGCTCAAGTCTGTTCCGTATTTACGATGGAGTTCATCAAGGCTCAGTTTATGGTCGTCCTAAGGGAAAACAGAACACAAAAATTACCCACCCTAAAAATCAAAAGAGAAGAAAAGCACCCATATCACCCATCCTCAAGGAAACTTTCTTCCCACAACTGCCTAGGCTGAGCATCAACCTCATGCTGTCTTCAGGGCTGGCCAACGCTGAGTGACAGAGGCCCAGCATCATCTGCTGAATCAAGTCAGAGAAACTCAACAACTCTTGGATGTCTAGACCAGTGGTTCTCAACCTTCCTATAGCTCTGACCCTTTCATACACTTCCTCACGCTGTGGTGGCCCCCAAACCATCAAATTATTTTTGTTGCTACTGTTGTGAGTCATAATGTAAACATCTGATATGCAGGATGCCTGATATATGTGACTCCGGTGAAAGGGTCGTTCACCCGCCAAAGGGATCCCAGCCCACAGGTTGAGAACCACTTGTTGAGATGAGGACCTAGGTGGATTAAGCCAGAGAAGCCTTCTTAACTTAAAAGAGGCTGCAGGTCTTCAGTCCTCAGAATACCTCAGAGAAGGGCAGAGACTGTGTGTGGTACCAAGAACACTTCCATTGCTTATGCAGGGCGGATAAAGACCTTGTTTAACGTTTTAATAGCTTTTAGCATTGACCTCTACAACCTTGGAAGGAAACCACTACAAAACAAATGCTGTAATTGCTTTTAAGCTGCTCTCTGATGGATGGGCAGGGTGCAGAAGCATGCATGCACAGGTGGAAGGTGCAATTGATTTTTAAGAACTACAAAGCCAATCCTCCTTTCAGCACTTACCATAGACACCTCCTTCTTGAGTTCATCCATATCCCTTTCCTTCTTAGCTTTTTTGCCCTTCTTGTCGCCATGTTCCGATACAGCTGCGGGCTCGTATTTGTCTCGTCCAACCTACAGAAGGGAGAAGGGGGAAGTGAGAAGGTGAGCTCTGCACAGCAACTGGGAACTCAAGGTTGTGTAGTCAGTGTGTGTGTGTGTATGTGTGTATGTGTGTGTAGTGGGGGGATGGGAGCTTCGGGGACACAGTCCCGTTGGAACAGTCACTGGATTATTATTCATCACAATGCAACCTATGAGGTTATACTGTGCAGTACATAAATGAAGCCATCCATGGTGGGTTGCTCCCGCCATCACTCAAACATCTTCTGTCCACCCTAGGGTGTAAAGAGCAACAGGGAAGTTGTAACAGGCTTGCCAGGGCTACCTGCACTTCAGGGTAAAGTGGCCATGATGTTAAAATCCCTATTCTGCAGCCCTCTGCCTTGCCCACTGAAGGAATGAAAAACCACATTTCCATTAGTAATCTTGAGCCCAGTCCAGCGTCTAAGTTTGCACTGTGAAATCAGACAGATAGACGCTGATGTCTTAAGCCCCACAAGCCACCAGTTAAGGAAGTTTAGAGAAAGTCACCAACTCCTAAGGTTCAACTTCCCTTTCCACAGCACAGTAAGAACAGACAACCTCAGTCAGCATTTTGGAGGATTTAATGATAAGATTATGTCACTCTGACATTATGATTAAATTATTCTCATTGCAAAGACAACATGCATGGCTTAAACATCTTCAATGTTCACATAAGGATACTAACCACATTTCACTTTTTCAGGATAAAATAAAATGTCTAAAAGTCCCTAAAAATTTTAAAATAAGGGGGGGGGGCAGGAAGAAGAAGAAAAAAAAAAAAAAAAAAAAAAAGAGAGAAAAGAAAAGAAAAGACAGAAAGGGACTCTCCAGCCCATTCTTAAAATAAAATCCCCTAAAATGAAAGGCCCTGGAAATGTTTTGACACAAGCAGGATGCAGGAAAAGCGTGTGCGTTACCACATAATTCACAGGATCCACCTACGCCTCTCGAAACTGGAAGAATTTTTAGAGAAAATGTTGATTCTATAGTTTAAATTTAGATCATTCCACTCCCTCACCCTGTTTAAAGTGCTTGAGCCTATCTGCATGAAAGCTGAACTTGGTACTCCAAAGTCTGTCCTGGGAGAGGCCTCTAGCCTGCAGGCTGCAGGGGGCGGGGGTGGGGGTTAAGGAGGCGGGATGCCAGGGAGAGACTGACCCCATGCTTGTCTTACAATGAATGCTTGGTGGTGCTGGTGCTGTTACTATTATTTCATGGGTCTCTCTTGCTTCTAACTTTAAGTGGTGCATTAACAGCTATTCAAGCAATACCTGGGAACTCTCCTGTCCACGTTTATTTATTTTGTTCCCCCAAGGGAAATAAAATCAAAAGAGCACGTGTTCCGGTCACAGTTAAGTAACAAATAAAATATAGCATTCACTTGAATTTGGAAGGCTCCAAAGACAAAGCCTGATTAGATTAGTAGGTGTTGGAGATGTGGGTTTTTGTGACGATATTCAACACCGTGTTACTTGACAAATGACTTCTTCCTTGAGAGCAGGGCACTTGAAGTTTCATCTTATCTGTCCAGAGTGGAGCAGGCTAAAAACAGTCAACATTCCTCACATTCTCTCCGCTGTGGAGCAACTATAGCCCTAAGTGCCTCTCTGAGTGGAGGTCTGGGGCCAGAGTCAAGATGAAAAGTCACTACATGTATTGAGTAAAAACAGAGATGAGACACATTCCTTTACATATCTAATGGGAAAGCCACTTTAGAGATGCCTGCTAAGGGCTCCCTCTGTCTCACATATGTGGCCTGTTTAAGCAGATTTTTAAAATACAGGCCAGGTGTGGTGGCACACATGCCCTTAATCCCAGCACTCCAGGAGGCAGAGGCAGGCGGGATCTCTGTGAGTTCGAGGCCAGCCTGGTCTACAAAGTTGAGTCCAGATAGACCGTGCACATTTCATGGAGACGTGCTTACCTGGGAAGTATTGTAAAATCCCCCTGCCTCACAGTCTGTGTGCTTTGGTTACTCTCAGACTTCCAGCATTTTCCACCCCGAAAGGGAGAAGAGAAATACTGCACAAGCCAGCCCTCCCTGGACATCTTCCAAAGTTTTATCACCCATTACAAAAGCAGTGTTTTCTCTGTATTTTTAGAGCTATTGAGCGTAAAGCTGGGGAGTCTACAAACCCCTTTATAAATTCATGTTATTTAAGGCACAGTTTTAAATGGAGACATCTGTAAAAGGGACACAGAAAGTATTAACATGTAAAACTACTTCTTCAAAATCTCAATTTTTCAAGTAGGCAATGTTTGTCTAAAAGAACTGGGCAGCTTGTCCTAGTCAGTTCTTGCCCACAAGTAAAACGACAATTCAGTGCTAGCTCTTCTTGGTGTGGATTAAGAGACCCGTAGGTTCCTATGGGCACTGAGAACCGTAATTTCAAATCTGAAAGAGTATGTGTTTGTGGTGTGGGTAAGACAACATTTTCCTTATTTCTTTTAAAAACAAAGGTCACAGCGGGGGAATGGTGAGGTGTTCCTTCCATGGACTTCAGTGACCCTCTTCCCACTTGTTTGAGCACCATACATCTAACTTCTGCTTTCTCAACTAGAAAATGTTGATCACGTCTTCACTCAGCACCACACAGCAACAGAGTTACTGTGACTCCAGGGACGCCCCATTAAGTGGCTCTGAGGAAAATCTGGAAGGGGCATTCAACAGGCTGTAAAATCCTCAAAAGGGCAGCTGGTTAAAAGGGAGAAAGCTAAGTTGTTAACATTTTCCATTCTAATTTAAGAACTGGGAAGTTACAGCAATGCATTACTCCATGTGACACTTCAAGGTTGGCTGTGACATTACTTCAAGCTATGTGTCCTATGGACTGGGCTCCACTCCCTACCATTGGCTTTGGACATGAGGAAGACATGCTGTGGGTGGAAGGAGAAAATCCTGTACAGGAAGGACAAAGGACCAAACAGATATGTAAGAAGACTTCATTGAAAAGCACATGCTGGTCCTCACACTAAGGGAACAAGAGATCCCTGTGACCTTTTAGAGTGGAAACTGTTCCTTCCTCTTCTTCAGTTAATTCATCACTTGCAGGAGGAGATGTGATTGGGGAAGGTAGACAACAGCTGCATACTTACCAATTATTACAATAAAGACGATGATCACACACCACACAACTCACAGGCACGGTTACAAAAGCACTGTCCTCCCTCCCTCCCTCCCTCCCTCCCTCTCTCAACTCCCCCATCTCTCTCTCTCTCTTTGTGTGTGTGTCTCTCTCTCTCTCTCTCTCAGACACACACACATTCTGCAGTGAGATTTAAGTAAGGATTTTCCTCCCCAGTAGACAGCCACTTACAGACTGCGCTGGCACCAGCACGACCCCGCTCTGTGCCCTTCCCACTAGCACGGGGTGGGGAGGGGCGGGGCGGGCGGCAGGCTTCTAAGGCTTCCGCTTTCCACCAACACCTCTGCTTCTGCAGCCAGAAAGCTCGGGAGGCCCCTTCCAGACTTCTGAAATCCCAGCTGAAGTGCCCAAAAGGGACCTGGAAGCCTAAGATCACCACTCACCTTAGGCAGGTCAGAGGATGGCGCTTTTAACTCTGTCCCATGTCAGTCTGGTGCTGCCACCCGCCAGCTACATGTCCTTGAACAGTCAGCCAGTCTCACTTCCCTGCCTCGTCATAACCATTAGCTTACCTACGGCATTCTGATAGTTTGGTTAGTTGAATCTGAAAACAAAGTACCTAACAAACCAAACCAAACAACCTATGCATTGTTTCCAGAACTGAGAACAAAAGCTTTTGACCAGCAAGAGAAGCTACAACCATGGCAAAGTAACTGCTCCAAATGTCGCTCAATTCACAGCTGGCCAAGAGGGTTATGGAGACAGCACCTTCAAACTCAATTTGGCAAACTCTGTCTTGGCAGGGAAGTCAGAGGCAGGCTGATCCGGCTGGTTACTACAGTAGGCTCTGCCTTACTTCAGCCGACTGTTAGTACAAAGTGGGGGGGGGGGGGGGGGGCACGGGGGGGAGTATCCCTTGAGGTTCCATGTTGTCATATCAAAACCTCAAAGTCAGCTCTGCCTGTTAAAGGTCCTCTGCACAGCGCTGTACAAATGTCACTGTGACGACCCAGTCGCTGCACACATTAGTGCAATTCCTTGCTTCCTATAGAGCCAGCTTTCGGAGATACTGTAAAGAAAGTATCAATCTGGCCTAGCTTGCCACATTTCCAATTGGTCCTAAAGCCTAAAAGCTTCAGTTTAGGTACATCTTTTCTGGCTGAGGATCTGAGGGCTGGGTGGTAGTGGTGGTGGGCAAATGGAGGGCAGCGGAGAGACAGTCATGGTCCTTTCGTTGTTCTCCAGCCCACAGTGACCCTTCTGGAACAGCAACTCTCTGCAGAGGAGGTAACCAACCGTGGGGGCACCCAAACCCCCCTACCGGGCCTCAGACTCCTCCTCTCACGTCCGAAGGCACACATGTTGGGAAATGTGCTCCTGCAAGGCTACTAACCCAGTTCAGTATCTACTAAACGTGGGCTGGAGCCCATCAGCCACAGGGATGAGCTCATGCACGGCCCCAGCCACTAGGTGCCCTCACCCCACGGGAACATCATCTAATCTTCCTCCCTAGTGGATTCTTAAACAACTCTACAGATCCACCCTTCCTGCCACACAATGTATCCATGACTATTTGGGGAAAAAAAAAAAGTATAAAGTATGTGAAGAATCACTGTATTTTAGATTTGCTTCCTCTTAAAATGTATTTCATTCTCCCACATACTAAAAGCACCAGCCTGAAATAATCAAAACTTTCTGCTTACCCTTTAACAGCCTCCACCTGCCCTCCCCACCCCCCATCACTCCGGTTTGAGAGAGAATAGAATACTGTAGTAACTGGTACAAGCACCACGAGGGGGGAGGGGGGGTTCGTGAGCTTCCAGGAAGTCCTGATCACTCTCTAATAGGTGGCTTGGAGCCCAGGAAACCAACTGACTGCTGGGTTGAAGAAGGCAAAGGCGCCGAAGGCTTACAGAAACACAACCTGGTGCCATGGAAGCGTGCAAGGACGCAAACAGAGAGGCTGAGCGCCCTGAGTGCCCCAAGGCTCCAAATAACATCAGGATAACAGAGCGGAAAGACAAACACCAGGGCCCGCGGATGACAAAAAACGTTTACAGTGATTACTAGTCCCCAAAATAATGAAGGCTTCAAAGACAAAGCCAGAGCAACCATCAATCAACTTTTCAAACCACCAACAGAGAATATGAGATGGCTATTACCAAACAAGGTTTGAATAAAACCCGGTAAGAGACAATGCCCAGATATATTTCATTGCAATGCCACAAAGCAACTAAAGAGTGAGGTTTATTGGACTGAGGGGGAAAAAATCCCTTTGGCTCAGGACCCAAAGGAAACCAAATCTGGATGAAAATGCGTGTGTACATGTGTGTGGTGGTGGAGATTCTGCTTTTCTCATTGACAGAATCTGTTACCCCAAACATCAAACAAATTCATGTTAAGAATATCTTATGAATTCCTGACACCAGATTCAGCACAAGTAATGAGGTGAGTCATATGCAGAGAACAGTCACTCTGGCTCCAGCCAAGGAACACACTTCCCCTCACACTCTCAATTCAAGGCAAGGCGAGAGAGTTCAGGCCTGGTTTGATTAGTGTGTGTTGTTCCCCCCCCCATCCCCCTCCCCTCATTCCCCCCAGCCAATATGAAGGAGTTTTAAAGGTGTTGCATTGCGACTGTCCCTTTACTTCACATTAGCATCCACTAGACACATCCTCAGAGTAATCTAGAATTAGACAGGGCTGGCAGGAATGGAGAAACAGTCTGCCCAGCGCTTTGTTATCCAAACCCAGCCACCCTGATTACTGTGAGCCCATCTGATCTGACACTCGGATTTCTTCTTCAGGCCTGCTGGCTGGCAGGGGGCCCTGGGCGCTGATGTTCTAGCTGAGCAACGGCTAGCTCTCCCTGTGAGACTTTCAAAAAGTTAAAAATGACCGCTGTCAAAATCTTCACTTGAAAAGTGAAAGTCTAAGGTGCTACTGACCGGATTTGCTTGTTGGGCAAAGATCAGAAGTGCTCCCCGTTATACCAATGAAGAGCAGTTAACAGCATTTCTCATTCTGTTCCCTCTTCAATGCTTCTCAGAGCAAAGGAAAACTGTCCCATAGCTTTGAAAGAACCAGGGACTGAAGAACAGCAGTTTACGGAGGTCTGTTCGGTTGCTAGTCCTAATGACCTCCTAAGCCCTGGCAGCTGCACACACTGCCATGGCACTTACTCCACAAACAGTACATAGGCGACTCTATTTGATCCCCAGGGCGAGGACTCTACATCTGGCCAGGCCAGAAACCAGAGGTTTGGAGTTTGCTTTAAAAAACAAAACAAAACAAAACAAAAAAACCCAACCTGCTTGTCCTCAAGTAAAGCAAAATTTTGACTTAGTTCTTCATACAAACTCCTTCAGGGCTGTGTAGCTAGTTAATGCCTCCCTCTCACTGAGCTATCCTAAAAGAACAGTCTGACCAGAAGAGAAAGTCACTGCTCTGTGCACTTGTTGCTAAGTAATCCTCAGGCGTTCTGTTTCAAAGAGCTCAGAGATGAAGCAACGTGCATGCCAAGTCCCTGCTTTAACCCTGGACCTACTCTTTATTCTTACATGGGATTTTAAGGTTTTGCCCTCATCTGAAAAAGCGCTCTACAGGATCTTTATGAAGCTTTTTGGGATGGGGTGGGGGCTGAGTTCTATTCTTGCATTTCTAACAGCTGCCTCCCCTTCCACCCAAAGGTGAGTCACCATTGTTACAAACTTGCCAGCTGAGAACGCTACAAATTAACAGACAGCAAGCAGCAGCCAAGAGCTGCCTTTTAACAGGGGTGGAGAACCTTCCAGGCAGGGAACTGTTACACTGTATAACTACAAGCCAAAAGGTGGAAACAACCTCACAGCCTCCTCTCTCTGTTCCCCAGGGCTTCCCACGACGAGCCCCACTGTGTGAGTGGTGCAAACTCCTTCCTTGCTCGTGGCCAGGCTGTGCCACTTTCCACGTGAGGACTCTGCCTTACAGTGTTTTGAGTCTAAAGTACCAGCTTTATAGCAGCCAGTGGGTATTTAGTCACACTTTTGAGTTTAGCTCCAAAAGGGCAGCTGATAACGTTACCGTACAACTAGGATTTCTGCTGACAGGCGTTACCCCTTGTGTCACCTTCACCCTAACCTCTTTCCCTGCCTGGTCTCTAAATCACTACTCATACGCTAGGGTTTCTTTTCTAGGTATCTAAGTTAATATTAAACGAAATCCAGAACTGCAGTGAAAGAAAGGCTAGGAAGACCCTCCCTTCTCCCATCTTTTATAGACTTTAAAACAACGTCTCCTGCATTTCTAAACAATTATGATATGTACCTTGGTAAGCTAGGCAGTTGTGGGTGGTAGGCCTCATTGAGAATTTAAGGCGAGTCACTGGCAGGAACACTCAATAAGAAAAAAGGGACAAAATCCTATTTTATCCAGGAATGATTCAGCAAGCTGGTCCTTCATTTTTCCTACCAAATGTTCAGAACCTAGCCCGTGAAAGCTAGGAAGAATTACCTGAAAATATTACCCACCCCTAGACCCTAGTTGGCACTTAAGAAAACCGGGTGGTGGTGGGGATCAGAATGACCTTAAAAATTAGCTGCCGGTTAAGCTTCCTGGTTAACCAATTATCAACAGGACTTTAGTCATCGCTCCACCCACATTTTAATCCCCATGTGGAAAAATCCCAACGTTTCATTATGAAATATTCCTCTGACCAGTTCAGCCATCACAAGTCACTGGGGGGGGGGGACATGTGCATATATATATGAATGCATGCGTGCACCCTAACATCCAATGCATCAGAATATTCTAAATACTACATACTCTGGCCATTTGTTAGGGTCCATAAAACACTTAGGTTGAACTTCCACTAAATTCTCAGTTGAACAGTTATTGGGCCACTTCAGTGCATATGTGAGGCTCACCCAGGCCTCTGAGCACAACTCTGACTTAAACACCTACCTGGTTTACTTATTACTGCAAAGCCCCCAATTTCTTCTGGAGGGTAACTTTAGAGTTCTGTACACAAAATGATGCCCAACGACAGAGGTACGTGTAAGCTTGAGAGCAACAGGCTGTTGAGCACCTGTTGTCACTAGCCACCATTTGACCTGGAACACATCAGTTCACCTTCCTGGCCTTCCCTCTGTCTTTACACTCCCTAAAAGCCACTCAAGGTGTCCACTTGACAAAGATACTTTTTGAGGGGAAAGGAGAGAAAAGAGGGGGCTTTAATGAATAAATGGTTTAAAGGAACAGATGGCAGGATACTTTCCATCGTGGGAAGTGGAGGCCAGGCAGGCAACAGGCTCTTTGCTATGATGCTGCAAAACCTGAGCAGCCGACACTGGGCACTCCCAGGGTCCCTATTCTCTCTCTATCTAGCCCAAGTCTTATAATGATCTCCTTCAAAATCTATTTAGTCTCAAAAGAATGTGCTTCCCGCTGGCCCCATGTTAGTATACACCCAGGACCTGCAGAGTGTCTCTAGCCCGTCTGTTTGCTCAGCCCTGAAGAAGATGGAGTGGACTCTCCCACCTGTATTCTCATGTCTGGTGCTTTTTCAACCTAGGAACTGATATGTTCAGGGTTATTTCGGGTAAATTTTTATCCGCTGGATTTGAGCGGTTTTGAGGTCAGGAACTAATTCTTCTGAGGTGGATAGGAGTAATCAAGGTGGGAACTCAGCACTGTTTGTACCCGGATTCCTCATTCCCTTCTGGACCCGCTCCTGGGTGGTGAGACAACAGAGCAGGAAACCCGCATGGCTTTTCTAACACTATCAACCGTCCAGGCTCCAGTCCTTTGTCGGATTGACTGTACCCAGCGGCCCTGGAGGGTCAGCCTGGCCCCCTTCAAGAATCGTCCCGACATAAATCCACACACCCCTCCCCACCGTTAAGACAACACCACCAGTTACCAAAGGCGCATCCTGTTATGGAAAGTGGCACATTTTAAAGCTCTCAAAAGTATACCTTAAAGGCTATCTTTGGGCTGTGAAGTCACACCCTTTCTGGCACCAGCTTTGCTAGGCTGGCTCTGCCGTAAGGGGAAGCCAGTTTTTTTCCTTTGGGGGAGGGCGGTCGCCTCTGCGGGGAGCTGGCCGAGCCCCAGCGCCTCCAGGAGAAGGGAGGCTCGACCCGGAGGCTGCCCTCGCCGGCGCCGGGCCGCGGCGAGAAGAGCCACCGCGAGGGGGCCCTGGCGGAGCTCCCCGGGGGAAGGGGAGGAGCGCTCCTTCCCCTGGGCATGGAGGGAGGAGGGAGAAAGGAAGCGCAAGGCGCGCGGTGAGGGCGACCGGAGGGCGCGGGCAGGGCAGGCGCCCAGCTCGGGGATGCCGCCCCGGGTGCTCCTCCTCCCGGCCTGCCGCCTACGGTCAGCGCCCGCCCCTCGCCCGCTCCTCCATTGCAAAGAGCCAAGTATCCAAGCCGTTTCCTCCCGCGTCCCGGGCTCGCTAGACACTCACCCCCTTCCCCATGGTGGCGGCGCTGCGGGCCCCGCGCCGGGACCTGTGGCTGAAGACTAGAAAGAGAAGAGAGCAGCTCCCGGCCGGGAGAGCGGGGCCGGGGGAGCCGAGAGGCGGGAACTAGGGCTTCCGCGGGAGGAAAGAGGTAGGACGGCCGGCGCCCGGGACCGAGGCCGCCGCTGCTGCCGCCGCTGTTGCCGCCGCCGCTGCCACGTGTCCGCCTCCTCCCGCCGAGGCTCCGCGCCCCAGACCCAGCCGCAGCTCGAGCCCGCGCCTCCTCCTCACTTCCTAAAATATGCAACCTGCGTGTGGCTCCGCCCACGCGTGGACGTCACCGTTACCGGAGCAACCTGACACCGGCTCCAGCTGGCTCCGCCCCCGTCTCCTAACTCCTCCCCGCCCGGCCCGGACCGCGCTAGCGCCTGCCAGCCCCGGGCTCCCAGCCGGAGAGCGCCGGGTCCCAGGACGCGCGTGTCCGGGTCTCGCGAGGGCTGCGGAGCGCGCCCTAATGCAGGACACCGGGGACCTGAGTGAGCAGCCTACGGAGTAGGGCGCGGAAAGTCCGCTTTAAGTGCGGCGCATTCGGGGCTTAGCTCACTTGCTCAGTTTTTCTAGAGCGTCAGGGATCTCGTGGGGCCTGGCTTGGACCGCAGCTGCGTGACTCCGAGGGACTCCTCTCTGCGGAATCCGAGCCGGCGCCTGTCTGCGGATCACTCCCCAGGCTCTTGATGCCTTCTCTTTTACTCCTTTCATCTTGGATCTTCTCACCCCTTTTCACTCCTCCGCTAGAGAAATGCTTTAGAACACAGACGCGCGCGCGCGCCCTAAACCCTTCTTTTCCTTCAAGACCACCCCCCCCCACAAAAAAAAAAAAAAAAACCCAGTAAGGAAATTTATTCAAAGCACCATATGAGTGAAACCTGCTTGTCAAAAGAGGAGGGGATGCTAATCTGATAGTCGAAGAGATTCTCCTTTTTAGGGTAGAGAAACCCGAAACCCAAAAGAACATCCATCTTTAGTAAAAGAGGTGACTCAAGAAGGAGATGTTTTAAACTGTCTGTACTTCTGCACCTCCCTACAGCACAGCCCCACCTCCGCCATGGCAGCCTTGGCTACCGGGAGGGGCTCAGCAGCCTCACTCCTATCCCTTCGCACCCCACTCTTGGCCTGGTAGAGTTGGAGGGCGGGGCTTCTCGCTATCATTTCGGCGGCTTCGCAGGGGCTGCAAAGGCAGAAATTCAACATTAAAAAAAGTGTCATTGTTATTGTTGTTATTATTACTATTATTATTATCATCTACCATCGTCATCGTCATCATCATCCATGTCAGGAAAGCAAGCGCTCTGGGAAAGCGCAGGATTCAGAGGAGAAACTCGCTTTCCATCTTTGGAAAACTCTTAGGAGAGGCAAGGAAAAACGTTAACCCCTTAGATCTATACCTATCAACTTCAAGTGTCAATTCTTCGTCGGATGTGGGGCTTGAAAAAAAAAAGTGAGGGAAGGTGTAGGGGAAGGAGAAAGACCCAAACTACTAGCCGCCGCAGTGTTAGCAGTCAGTCATTCCACAGACCAATTCTAAGCACTTCTTAGAAACAACTGCTGTATGTAGCACACCGCTCTTATCTCCTCCGGTGATCTACAGGCTTGATAACACCAGTTCAGGCCTCAGAGAGCAAAGGAACTGTGAGCAGAATGTAACACCAGGATTCTGGGGGAAAGACCTCAAAATCCAGAGCCGTGCTCACAGCCCTGCTAATGGCATGTTTGTTAGCTAGAAGGAAGGACGGCTGCGTTTCTGAGCGCCTGGCCTGATTACTGCTACTGAGCAGGAGGCTTTGCTTACTGAAGGTCTTAGTTTAAGATTAATTCATTACCCATATAGGCCCTGATCTAAATGGGGAAAAAAGCACAATAACTAAAATGTAGAAAGCACCAGCCTGGGCCGTGGTCTCCTTTCTCATATCATTCATCAAAATGAGCTTCCAGAGCCGGGCCTGGTGACCCTCGCCTTTAATCCCAGCCAGGAGGCAGAGGCAGGCAGATCGCTGTGAGTTCGAGGCCAGCCTGGTCTCCAAAGAGAGTCCAGAACAGCCAAGGCTACACAGAGAAATTCTGTCTTGAAAAAAAAAAAAAATACAAAACCCCAAAACAAACTAACAAAAAGAGCCTCCAGAGCTGTTTACGCTGCAGCTATGGAGTGCTGATGTCCTTTCAGCAGACATCCCCTCCCCCCCAACCCCCCTCGTCCCAGTCCCCTCCCGGTTTCTAGTTACATTCAAGGGTGGATAAAGTAACTACAGACCTCTAATTATACCCTGTATTTTGTTCCTGGCTTCATACAATAGTTTTTACCTGCCCCACGCTTCTTACTCGGCTCCAACTGTAGGCAGTGGGAAACTGTGGGTGGAGGGGGTGGTTGTGTGTGGCTTGGCTGAAGGAGTTTGGCTTTGAATTTGGAAACTTAAACCATCACTGAACTTCATCCTTTGGTGTCTGAACACAGAACCAACTTCCCATGGAAGAAGCAATGGGAAAACTCCCTGCCTGGTTGAAATCAGAGCTGTGAATGTGTGTACAGAATTAATAGTGAAGGCTGCGGCGGTGGTGGCTGCTGAGGCAGCAGTACTGGCTGCAGTGGTGGCAGGGGTGGCGGCTGGGGTGGTGGCAGCAGTGCTTGCTCTCGCACTTAGTCCCAGCACTTGGGAGGCAGAGGCAGGTGGATCTCTATGAGTTCGAGGCCAGCCTGCTCTACAGAGCAAGTTCCAGCATATCTAGAGCTACACAGTGAAACCCTGTGTCGAAACGAGAAAAACAAAACAAACAAAAAACAGAACCAAGTAAGAAAAAGCCATGGCTAAGATGGAAGTGTGACTGTCTCAGGTGTAAGAGACACACCTCCCAAGGTGGTGACTGGATGTCGTTTCTTGAAAGGGATCTCCCCCAGCCCCCATTCTTAGGAGAGATTTCTGAATGAAATTTTAGAAATCAAAGATGCACATGTTCTTCCATTTATGATGAGGAAGCCGCAGTTCAGGGAGTAATGGACAGTGGACCCCCAAACACTGGGTAATTGGGTACCTTTTCTAGCTCCCAGAATGATGGGACAAAGAGCCAGCCACCTAATCCTTCTCCTGCCTGCTTCATAACGCATCAACTCTTTTTTTTTTTTAAAGAGATAATACTATATTGCTCTCAATGGTAAATCAAAATAGGCTTTACAGATAAAGTTAACTTAATGGAAAATAGGAATATATGCACCAAATCCACAAAATACATCTCATTAAATCTAGAGACTCCACTCCATGCATACAGTCACTGTGTCTTCTCCATCCCCCTTACTGGGATCATTCACACGGCTAATTCTACCTCCTTCAGTGGGCACACACTAACTTAGGTCATAAGAAAGTGCTTTTGGACAGGGCAATCCTCTGTGGGAGGTTCTGGCCTGGGCTGGGGGGGGCGGTCCCAGTCTACATCAGAGGGAGGGAGGACAGCCCCACCCCCAGCCTCTGATCTGCAACTTTTGGCACAATGGGCTTTGGTGCGTAGCAACACCCTTGAGCATGTCTAGTGTAAAGCACCACACTGCGTGTAACCCATCAATTCTTTAAAGCTGCTAGCTTGGAGCAAAGCTGAAGGGATGGACTCCGACTCAGCATTTTCAGACCTCAGGGCTGCCAAGTTTGGACGCCTCCAAGAGGAGGCTCTGATCACAGCTAAGGACCCAATCATTGTGAAGAAAGTCAGCAGATGTATGAAAAATATGATGCAAGTCAGTGTTCTGAGCCAAGAACATTAGCACTTAGACTGAGCACTTGCAGAATTGAATAAACACAACGTTGCAATTAAGGACTTTAGAAGATGGCTTGGAGCCCGCAGCTAATTAGCATTTTCTATAGGAAGCAAATATTTGGAGCATCAATGAGCTAGGAATTTGGGATGATGAGATTTTCCTTGGCCTTGCTTGCCCTAGCGTTAGCATGTAAACAATTGTAAGTATCCCTCTTTATACTTTAGCCGTTCCCAGGCTCCCCCAGAGAGCCCCTCTTCTTCCTCCAAGCCAACTGTGTTTATCATCTGAAAAGTTCTTCCTGGCTTGTTTCTACTCCTCCATGGGAAATCCATTTCCTTTCTCCTGTTTGACAGCAGATAGATTGTTGCCTGCTTGCTTTTTTAATTAAAAAAAAAAAAACACTCCCACATTTTTATTTAGGGTCAGGGGCATGCCACAGCATACAGAAGGACAGCTTGCAGAAGTTGGTTCTCTCTTTCTACCTTGTGGGGCCCCCGGAGGATCGAACGTAAGTTGTTAAATTTGGCAGCAAGCACCTTTACCCACTGAGCCATTTTACCACCCCATTACTGCCTATTTTAAAAGCTCCATGCTCATAGCTCATAGCTGGCCATCCCAATTGGCAGAGAAATAACTCCAGCTCCTGTAAGCTTTCCTCCCAAATCCCAGTTCCTACTCAGCTCGTAATTCCTCTTGAAGGCTCCTTGGTGCAGCTTCACGTATTAATGGCTGGAGAAGACTTCAAGTTGTAGCCCTGGGAATGCCGAAGGGTCAGCTTTTAACTGGTGACCGTCATAGACTGTTACCAACCGCAGCAGAGTCTAAGTCCTAGGTCTTTTACTTACCATCTCTCTAATGAAATTGTCACTTAACTAATTTGCTCTTATTAAGAGCAGCGTTTGAAAATAAAGCAGTAAAGATCTTTTAGCTGTTTCATG
This sequence comes from Acomys russatus, assembly GCF_903995435.1. Taxonomy (NCBI): domain Eukaryota; kingdom Metazoa; phylum Chordata; class Mammalia; order Rodentia; family Muridae; genus Acomys; species Acomys russatus. The sequence goes on from NC_067159.1 coordinate 4,671,671, forward strand.
TGTGTTCCTGGTTTGCTTTGGTTCCTGGATTTGCAAATCAAGATTCTGTCTTGTAGTCTAGTGAGAATTTTAGTTTCTTAAGAACACACACACACACACACACACACACACACACACACACAGAGAGAGAGAGAGAGAGAGAGAGAGAGAGAGAGAGAGAGAGAGAGAGAGAAATATTATGTGAATATGTTTTTGTGTTAATCCCAGGTGTGGGCTATAGGGCTGTTTCTGACCATCCATAGCAGCTGATTATGATTTGCCTTAGGGAGGGGCGTCATTTTGCCAGTAGCAGATAGTTTCTGTCATTGTGTGACATTTGGAATTCAGGGAACTTTTCAGAGGGTATAAAATGTTAGCGGATTGTTGGTTGCTGTTTGTTGGTTGTGGTTTCTTAAGGAGTCCTGTGCAAAGAAGAAAGAAGAAATTAGAGATCCTGATGGCAAAGATTAAACTTGCCCCAAGGAACTCCATGCCCCTCATCAGCAGGAAGTAGTCTAATGATAATGTTGACCCTTTCCTTCCTAGCTTCTTTTCCTCACCTATCTAGTGTTAGGGAGGTGAAAGTTTGAGGAAAAGGTGAAGAAAGGAGGAAGAAAGAAGAATCCACAAAAGTAGCAAAAAAAAAAAAAAAAAAAAAAAAAAAAAGATGGTTACATTCTAGCATTCACCACCCAACAGTACTACTCCCCTCTTCTAAGTCTCAAAACACTAAGTAACAGTATAGCATCCTTGCAATTAAAAACTCTTTTTTTTTTTTTTACATGACACAACATTAGTGGGGGACCAGCAAATAAAAATCAACTGCCAACAAAGAAGGGGTCTGGGGTGGGGGGTGGGGTGGGGTGGTAGGGTGGGGGGAAACACCATGTTCTTAGAGCTTCATCTTCAGCTCTCTAGATGTGCAGCTCCAGGCAGACACACTCCACATGGGCAAGCCTGAGTGGAGAATAGACAGCAGGGGTGACTGTTGTTATGCTCAAATTTTGAGAGACTTCCTGAACAGACCACCCAAGAGCTAAGTCCAAATGCAATGGCAAGGAAATCTTTATTGCTGGCTCGAACCTGGGCCACCCCTCCCATGGACTGGCACAGTAAATGCAGAGAAGTGGCCTCTAGTTTCAATTGAGAAAGGGTTTTATAGGTTTTAGAGAAAGAAATGGGTTTTACAGTATATGATTGGATGGCACTTGGGCAGAAAAGCTGCAAGCAGGGAGTGACAAGCCTTGGTGTTTCGTGGTTGGGTAGTAGGTGTAGGGGCAAGTTGGCCTATAGAAAAGATTGGTTGAAGCAGTCATGGGGGCGTTAGGAACTTTGGCCTGGCTTCTTCTTATTGGTTGTTGCTATGTGCCAGACCACCTGCTGGTCAGCTTGACCAGCAGAGAGGAAATTTGGACTTTCCCAAGGTGAGCTGATTGTGTTGCTAGGGGATGTTTTTCTGTTTATACTAGTTTGTGGCTTTTCTGGAATCTGGGTTCAGCCCTTGGCTAGGTTTAACACAAAATGGCTTTTCTTTTTCAAAATGTAGTTTGTTTGGTCCTTTTACTATCGTTTACTTCTGCCTGCCCTCAGGAAAGCCAAGCCCTGAGGAAACAGGCCATCTCTGGGATACAGGTTTGCTATTCTTGGCCTGAAAATCTTCTCTACAAAACCAATCAAACATGTTGTGTGGAGGTTGAGCCTACTGAGAGCATCACTCTTCTAGAGATGCCAGGATGCCAGAACTGGGCATCAGAGAATGCACACATTTTCTTCTTAGCAAAGAGATACTTTAAGAGGAAAGAATAGAGCCAGGCGTGGTGGCACACACCTTTAATCCCAGCACTCAGTCTACAAAGTGAGTCCAGGACAGCCAGGACTACAAGAGAAAGCCTGTCTTGGAAAAAAAAATAATAATAATAAAGAAAGAAAGTATAAAGCCATCTTGAGTAACATGATTCATTTATAAAAGTCTGGAAATTTTAGTAATGGTCATAGAAGTAACAGAAAAATAGGTCAGGTACAAAAATAGTAACCAGCTCAATTCCTAACAGCTTGTGTTTAGCCAGGAGGCTGCCATTTTAGTGATGGATGACCCCGTATGTGAACTCCTATGAGGAAGTCCCTGGGATGTGTTCCCTCTTTTACTTCCTCTCCAATAGAGATTTCCCCAACCCATAACTCAGTTATCCTTGTATTAATTATATAAAACGACACCCCCCTAAAAGCAAAAACAAAAACCAAATGTTCCCAGAATAACTATTATTGGGGTTCAAGGCTTATCACAGAGTCTGACGTGTGCCTGGTGTTGATATGTAAAGACTAAAAAGGAATTCACTCCATCCTTGAAGTATTGACCATTGAGCATGAAAGAGAGACAAGCACGGAGACAACCTGGTGGGAGGATCTGTGTCTCAGGAGAGCATCATGGGAGCATGGAGGAGGAAGCAGCCAGCTTCGCCCAGAGAGGGGCAACATTCCTGACTGGATCTGGAGAGACTGATTTAGGACCAGGGAAACTCAAATCAAACACAGTGTGTGCACACGAAGCTGGTCTGCTAGCGCTTCATAATGCTTGGAGCCTGGGTTGAGAGGGAGAGGAGCAGGGGATGGCTTGCTTGCGGGGGGGGGGGGGGGGGGGGGGGGGGGGGGGGGGGGGAGGGGGGGGCCAGGAAAGGGGTGGTGGTGGCATACAAGCTGTTGAGGATTTTAGAAGCCATTCAGGGGTTTGAGTGTCATCCTGGAGGCCAGAGGGAGATGTGTCAGGGTTTTGACAAGGGGTGTGGCTTTGAAAAGAATTCTTTGGCAGAATAGAAAGTGTGCATGGTTCCCACAGCCAGCCTCTTATCAACACCCCTCTAGCCCTGTTGAATTCAGAATCTCAAGACATCTGTTCCTCCCTATACCTTCCTGATGGCTTACTCATTTGTTGTCCTTTTTTTTTTTTTAAATTCCCATTATCCACTACTTCCTCCCAACAGAGTGAAAACTAACTGGAACTAAAACATACTTTTCACAATCAGTTAACATACACTCCCCTCGCCCTCCAGAGACAACACAATTTGCTGGGAAGACAGGGCATTCCCGCCCCCCGACCCTGTTTTCCTGATACAAGTTGTTAAATAGTACTCCCAAATAGACCAAAGTCTTTCTGTTGTTGGCATTGTCAGAAAACCAGTGCTTAATGCAATTGCAGTGACTAAAGAAAATTTAAGCCACCTGGCAACCAATCTCACAATAAAGATTGGAATTTCAGTGGATAGAGAAAGGAAGGAGAGTCCAAATTAATGAATAATTTAGCTTCGATTGCCCAAAAAGCTCAAGTGATATTTGTTCTTTGTGGCAATGAATCTTAGCATTTTGCTTTCTTGAAAGGTCCCTGCCAACTGGCCATTTGATATTTGATTGCAGACATGGCGGTAGAGGTGGAGACAGTGATGACGGTGACAATAATTAGGGTGGTGCTCCAGATGCTGATGAAATCGACGAAGTTGTCAGTAGAGAAAATGATGGTGATTATGATAGAGATGATAGTAAAAGTGATGAAGGTGCTGATGGTGGTGATTAGTAGAGATGCTGATGGTGGTGGAGGAGATGTTGATGGTGGGGATTAGTAGAGATGCTGATGGTGGTGGTGGAGATGCTGCTGATGGTGGTGGAGATACTGATGGTGGTGGTGGAGAGGCTGACAGTGGTAGTGGGTGGTTGTGGTGATGGTGATAGATGCCAAACTGTTGATCAAAACAGTATCCCAACCATATATGCCTTTCCCACACAACTGTAGTGTTTTCATCATTTATAAAATTACATGGTTTATTAGCTATATCCTGTGCTGCTATAAGGGATTGAGTGTGTTGACATAGCATACATGGAACACTAGAACGTGGCCATTATTAGTTACGATTCCAAATGTGTAAAGGATTATCTTGATTCCAAACACTTGACTCAGCCTGGGAGAAGTAAGGGCCTGAGAAGGATGAAGAGCCACAGACCCTGATGTAAAAGAGGGGAAATGACAGCAGAATGTCCGTTCTCCCTCCCTATCTCCAGCTCTCATCCAACACACAACCTAGCTGCCAGCTGATCCCCCCGCCCCAAGTCAGGTGGCAGATGTCACCCAACACCCTGTCTGAATAGCTAGTTATTACAGAACCTGTTAAGAACCAGGAGACTAGGCCACCAAAATGCCGCAGACGCTGTCCAGACAAGAACTTTTTTTCACCTTCAGAGTAAGAAGCCTGAAAACCCAGGGTCCTCACTGCAGGAACTGAAACTGAACAGCCTTAGGGGGGAAATATTGTCACATTGCCTCCAAATACAATTAAAAACCTATATCCATTATTCCTTCCTTTTTTTTTTTCAAAAAGAAGAAGATGCCATCTGCTAATAAAATCTCTAATTAGCCAGAGAGAGCTATTATATCCTCCTAAGGACGGACCCAAGAGGGAGCTGAATTACAGGCCGGTCACTTCTTTCCCAGGAACCAGCGGCCACACCATGCCAGTCAGGCATCATGTTTGGGTCTGGACCTTCAGGGAGTCGGAGCAGGCCAGGGACTCACTTCCCTCCCATGGCTCTAATCTCATAAACCAGAAGTGCTCAGACTCAATAGCTTCTCTTCCCCCTCTTGGTTTTCATAATGGGGGGGAAAAACTCCGTGAAAGTTTTGAATTAAGAAGCAGTTGCCATCTGGGTAATTGAATTCTGCTTGAAGCAGGCCACCTGGTTCACATCAGCTGTTCTTGGCAGGTATGAAAGTATCAGCACAAATCCTGCCTTGACTTCTAAACACAGGCTCGCTCGCATTCCACGGGCAGTGGAGAGACCTTAATTTCTAAGTAGTGACAGCCGTCTTATATCATGTTACCTCGATGCATGGGAGATTTCTCTGGCTGCAGACTCTGAGAGCCACAGCAGGAACGGTTGGCCTCGTCTGTCCCTAGCCACACACAGCCTTTATAAACCAGAGAACTGAAAAGCCAGTTTCCTTTGGTTTCCTGTTTGGACATCCATGTCAAAGAAACACGAGTGGCTTAAATCACCTTGCTGTCCTTGAAGAGTCAGGGAAGGGCATTGAATGTTTGCAGTTCTTGGATGGAGGAGGAGGAGGAGGAAGAGGAGGAGGAGAAGGAGTGGGCAGCCCAGGAGGAGTGTCAAGCTCCCCTACTCTGCTGCTTCCTATGGGGCTGGCCATCCCTGTTCCTCAAAAGGAGACACGCTTCTGTAGCGTGCACAGCATGTGGAGTTGCAGTCCAGACTCCCCCTCCCACCTCAGAACCACAGGAGTCAGAGAGCTAATTGTGGGGCTTCCAAACCGAGGCTGTCTGGGCCGAGAGTGTCTTGTATTTACATGGAATGACGTTGTTAATGTCAAGAGGAAGGGTTGGTGAGGACGAGGACAAGAAGAGCCAGGAGCACGCCTTTAATCCCAGCACTCGGGAGGCAGAGGCAGGCGGATCGCTGTGAGTTCGAGGCCAGCCTGGTCTACAAAGTGAGTCCAAAATGGCCAAGGCTACACAGAGAAACCCTGTCTCGAAAAACCAAAAAAAAAAAAAAAAAAAGAGCCAGGAGCAGAGCTGTTGGGAATGTGACAAGCAAGTCCTTGTGTTTCATCCTGTTTCCTCTGTACCTGCAGTGTCCGTAGCAGAGCTGGGTGCAGCCAGGTGCCTCGCGCAGACAACAGTTGGTTCTTCACTTGGGAGAGGGCCTCTGCATGGATGAAGCTCTTCTCACGGCTAGTTGGAATTCTTTTTTTCAGAGGAGCTTATGGAGTAAGAATCTTATAGGAGGAGGCTGGAGAGATGGCTCAGTGGTTAAGAGCACTGCCTGCTCTTCCAAAGGACCTGGGTTCAATTCCCAGCGCCCACACAGCAGCTCACAGCTGTCTGTAACTCCAAGATCTGACACCCTCACACCAATACACATAAATTAAAAATTAAATAAATTTTTTTTTTTTAAAAAGAATCTTATAGGAGGAATAACGTGGCACATGGCTCTGCGCCCTTATATGGGATGGGATGAGGCTGGCAGGGGACAAAGGCTTTCCCTGCTGCTGTCACAGAGCTGGCACTTAGGGCAAAGAAAGATTGCCAGCCCCTTCTCTTTCTAGCTACCATGCAGCTTCCTTCACTTCCCTCACTGGAGGACAACTAGAAAAGAATCAGCTTTGAGAACAGAAATGTTTTGCTTCTAAACAAAATGAAAAGAAAAAAAAAATTTTTTTTAAAGAGGGTTATCCAAAACATGCAGTTAAAAAAAAAAATTCCTTTAAAATGGAATTTTCCATGACGACTTCGGTATTCATATAGTTCATCTTAAAAACCTCATTTCTCCAGAGAGATGTATCTACTGAGAGTGGAGGGCTGGGGGTGAGTTCAAGGCCAGCATGGGAGTAATAGCCTGACCCTGTCTCAGAAATACAAAATAAAGCAGAAACAAAGCAAAAGGATGTGTCAGGTGTGGTGGCAACATGCTCAGCACTGGAGGCACGCAGATCTCAGAGTTCAAGGCCAGCCTGGTCTACATATTGAGTTCCAGGGTGGCCAGGGCTTTATAGAGAGACTCTGTGTCAAAAAGAAAACATTGAGCTCTCTTCCTCTTCCTCCCCCCTCCTCCTCCTCTTCCTCCTCCTCTCCCCTCCTCCTCTCCCTTTCTCCCTCTCCTTTCTCTCTCCTCTCTCTGTTATCCACAGTTAGACCCGTATGTAAATGCACACATAAATACTATAGTTTTCAACTGCAGAGTAGAAAAAAAAAAATCTCTCTCCTTCTAACATGTTCTCAAGGTAAAATTAAGTTAAAAAAATACTTTGTGAGGTTTCTGGGCTCAGGGAATAAAATCATGAGGCCCAGACCAGGGTAGTGCATGACTTTAGTCCTAGCCCTTGGGAAGCAGAGGCAGGAGGATCTCTGTGAGCGTGGGGCCAGCCTGGGCTACATACTCAGGAGGAGTTCCCCCCCCCATATCCCCCCTCCTGGCTTCTTTCCCCGGAAAGGTCTCTTCTCCTCCAAGCATAGAGCCAGGGCTCCACAGCACACCTTCAGGCAGGTGTCCTACCCTGCAGGGTGGCTCCGCTCAGCTCTACTTCCCAGCTTTCTTGTTCCACCAAGGGACAACAGGAGGACATGCAGGGCAGTGGCTATGGTGAGAGGTGACCTGGAGCTGGCATGAGCTCCACACATTCGTACTGGTGCTTGAGAGGGGGAAGATGGAGTTAGCTGAGGACTCTGGCCAGGTCAGTACCAACTTCCAGCCTGCCAGCTCCCTTATGCTCCAGAAGCCTCACCATCTGCCTTCTTTCTTAATCCAGTAAAGGGTCTCTTCCTTATATTTACATATGATGTTTTTTTTCTTTTTCTTTTCTTTCTTTTTGGTTTTTTGAGACAGCGCTTCTCTGTGTGACCTTGGCTGTCCTGGACTCACTTTGTAGACCAGCAGGCTGGCCTCGAACTCACAGTGATCCGCTTGTCTCTGCCTCCCGAGTGCTGGGATTACAGGCTTGCGTCACCAAGCCTGGCTTTAAACACGATGCCTTAATATTATCCCACCCATAGTATCATGTCCTCAAGTATTTAAGATCATTATTTTCCTTTGCAAGATGAATTTTGTCCAATCAATCTGGCTCTTTGAGTATTCATCTATGACAGTGGGTCTCAACCTTCCTAGGAGTTCCTCATGTTGTGGTGACCCCCAACCATAAATTTATTTTGTTGCTACTTCATAACTATAACTTTTGCTACTGCTATGAATCGTAATATAAATATCTGATATGCAGGATATCTGCTATGTGGCCTCTGAGGGGGTGGCGACGCACAGGTTGAGACCCACTGCTCTACAGTTATTCACATTTTAAGCCTAGAGAGATTACTGTCTCTTTACACTCCTTTCTCCTGCCGAATGAACAGTATCAAGCCCTTTTCTCCTGCTGCTGTGGCATCCGTTACCCTTGCCTCTCCCTTTCTGCAGAACCACCCTTCTCTGGGCTGGAATCAGTTAAGACTCCATCTTCCTACACTGAGATCCATGCATGGTGCCCAGAAAGTCAAACACTTTGGAAAATGGGAGTGCTGGGGGCAGATACTGAGTCTAGGTCCAACTGCTGGACAAGGGAGAGGAGACTGGAGGGAGCCATGGGTCCCAGAACACCAGGTATAAGAGCTATTTTCTTTTCTTTTTTAAAAAAAAGGTTTATTTATTTATTATTTTGTATACAGTGCTCAACTTTCATATACACCTGCACGCCAGAAGAGGGCTTCATATCACACTATAGATGGTTGTGAGCCACCATGCGGTTGCTGGGAATTGAACTCAGGACCTCTGGAAGAACAGACAGTACTCTTAACCTCTGAGCCATCTCTCCAGTCCCCAAGAGCTATTTTCTTAGCAATGTAAATGTCCTGTTTCAATGCAAACATCAGCTTGAGTATTCTTGTTTGCTGTCTAAAGGATGCTTTTCTCACACCATCCCATCAATAATAAAAGATTGGATTTTTGTAGGAAACCCATATTGTGATTGTGGAAGAGGGCCACAGCCTCTATGAACATCAAGAAAACAATGTTCTCCCAGGAACTTCTTTTGGGGTCATTGAGACATTGGGAAAATATAAAATACGCAACAATACTTGCTTTTCACCACAATACATTTCTGGAAGCCACATGGAAAATCCTAAAAACTGATCTTCCCCGTGGGATCCGTGTTATAATTGGATGCTGCATTCTTGACCAAAGACTTGGCATCAGATAAATCACAGATACTAAATATGTCACAGAAGGAAAGATTCACAGTTTAAATCAGCAGTTCTCAAACCCAGCTGAGCATCAGAATTGTCAAAGGAGATTGAAGGAGAAACACTGATGCCTTGGTCCCATCTGGAACCAGCTGAAGCCCGGTTTCCATGGGTGCATCCAGGTAGCTATTTCTCCCCCTTTTTAGAGGGATGTATTTTTATTCATCAAGAACTGAGACTAAGTAAAAGAAAAAAAAGTGGCACTAGCATTTAAAACAGTAAAAGAGCCACATGCAGGACAATGATAAGGAGGGAGGAAATTGAATCATTATATTTTAACGTTAAAAGAAATTGCAACAAATTAAAAACAACTCGGCTGAGAAAAGAAAGTGAACAGATAATTTTCATTCTCTAAGAGAAAGTCACGCCCCTCCCCCGCCCATCTGATGAACAGTTCGTCTCACTGTCTCACCAGCAAGTGAAACTGTTGCTTTCTGCATTCACAGTTCAAGGCTGAACTGGTACAAAGTCCCAGAGCTGATGTCTAGTTATTGCATGCCCATGAGAAGTCCCCAGTAACTATGTCTTAGTATCTAGGGTTTGTCCCGGAGCCCTTGAAAAGGACTAGGCACCAGCCAAGGACAATACAGGAGGTAAATTTTAAACCCCTTCCCAGATCTAGCCAATGGTCAGAATATTCTCCACAGTTGAGTGGAGAGTGGGATATGACTTTCTCACGTACTATGGTGCCTCACATTTGACCATGTCCCCTGGAGGGGGAGACCTGGTGGCACTCAGAGGAAGGACAGCAGGTAGCCAAGAAGAGACTTGATACCCTAGGAGAATATATAGGGGGAGGTAATCCCCCTCAGGAACAATCATAAGGGAGGGGAATAATGGGAAAATGGGGCGGGGGGAGGAATGGGATGGATACAAGGGATGGGATAAACATTGAGATGTAACAAGAATAAATTAATAAAAAAAAAAAAAAAAAAGAAAAAGAAAAGGACTAGGCACAGTCCCTGTTCTCCAGACGCCTCCAGGAGAAAAGAGCGCGATGCTACTGAAGTAACCTAGAAGCGTGGGAATGCTGCTTCTGCAAACAACAGCAATTGTATCTGAAAATTGTCTCAGACAGACAAACCATTGAAAGCTGGCAACCATTCCAGGCTTCTTCCCTTCCCCTGGCCAACGCTTAGAGGGTTGTCCCAGCAGTCTCTGCCTTCTTAGAAGCGCAGCCAGGATGAAGGGGAAGTCATTCGAGAGGTTGCCACCCAGGCCGAGTGTCTCCCGGCAAGTGTGTGGAGTGGGAAATCTGCACTGTCAGAGCAGGAGCGCAGTTTCTCTTTCAGATTCCAGCTCTTGCTGTGGACTCTGTGGTTGCAAGCAGAGCGGTTATACAATGCCTCAATGCCTCAGGAGTTCCCTTTTAAAATAGAAGAGTAAAATCAACCCCCGACCTACTTCAAAAGATAGATCAAGCACAAACTTTTCCACAAAACTATCTAAGAGTTTTTATTAAAGTTTTCGAATTTTAAGGGCGATGTTTGCTGGCCAGAATTCAGAGATGGTGGAGGAATTGTTACAAAAGATAAGAAATAAAATTCATCCCTAATTATACCCAGAAGCCCATAACCATTTTGAATATAAGGTAACACAAATGAAGAAGACTCTCTATCTTTAGTTTTCTAGGCTTTTTAAAAATAGAAGACCTTATAGGTGAACATTTCTGAGTATCATAAAATATGGTTTAAAAACATACAGACTTGTGGGCCCAAATGATTCAATTTTTTTGACAACGTCATGGTTTATATATTTGTAGCAAGGGATAGAATATTGATTTTTAAAGCAGGAGAGGAAATAAAACATATTTTTCTTACCTTTATTTACAACAATATGCTTGGAGTTTTGGGGTTTTTTGACAGGGAGTAAGAAAAGATCTGTAGCCTATGCTAGCCTCAGACTTGTGGGAAATCTTCTGCCTCAGCTTGCCAAATCCTGGAATTATTACTGGAGTGAATCCTCAAACCTGGCTGCAGTTTTGTGTGTGTGCACGCACAGACAACAGTTGAAAACAAACTCAGAAACACAGAAAATAAGATTTAAAAAAAAAACCACCCCAAAACAATCCAAGGCAATTTTATTTTTAAAGGTCAGTTCCTTCGCTCATGGGGAAACAGAGCATGTAGTAATTGCTGTAACTGCATTTCCTTTGACTTCTTAGTGGCCATTTTATCGTTAACACTTCCTACTGGTTTGCCTGATGCTTTTAGGGTTGTTATTTTTCTTAAAAGTTCTTTTCAAAAGTTTTTGTTAGTTCTCTGCCATCTTTTTTACTCCCATTTTCTTTATTGTCCCCGAAAACAAACAAACAAACAAAAAAACCAAACAAATAAAACAACAAAAGACTAAAATCTGATGTAATGGCATGAATCTATAATCCTAGCACCCCCGAGGCTGAAGCTGTAGGGTCATGAGTTCAAGGCCAGCATGGGCTACATGATAACTTCAAGACCCCGTCAATGATAATTATACCAAAAATGATGATACCTGAGATGTGCAGTAGTAAAGAGAAGAAACAATCGCATATCTCTTCATATAAATCCTTTCCCCCAGCCCCACCCATCACGTGCAATAAAACACGCCCTTGCAGGGCTTCATAACCTGCTGGCGTTACTCATCTGTCCAAGGCCACTGCCATGCGTCTTACATCACTCTATTCTCAGGGATAATTATGTAAAGATAAACCAGGAATGTGTGCATTCACGGGGTGTTAAATCAGGGCAGGGACTTCTTAGGGATAAAGTTCCAGGAAGATGGAGTGAGATAGCCCTTAACCCCAAGTGCCTTTTAATTCTGCCACAAAGGTCACTGTTTGGTGGGAGGAAGCAAGAAACTGCTGTGTGGCTCCTAATGGAACTGCCGGCTAGGTAGGTTTTAGAATGCCTATGGGGACAAACTTCTGGGTGTGTCCGGGAGGAAGTTTCCAGAGGCTTACCAGAGGCACGGGTCAGTAGGCTGGAGCTGCATCAAAAGGAGAAACCAGGCTGAGTGTGCCAGCATTTGTCTCTCTCTGTTTCCTGACAGCAGATGCAGTGCAGTCAGCTGCTTTCCTCTCTGTGATGTGCCTGGCAGCCACCCAGAGAAACCCTTCCTTCTTCCAGTCACTTGCACTGGGCGTTTTGTCACAGCAAAGAGGAAAGTAACTAATACAAGCTGTTAGCCCATTTCTGCTAGATCTGGGCTCCCCTCATTAATCCACACAGTGTGTACTGAATGCCCAATCTACCCTAGGTATAGAAGCGCCTACAGAATTCCCAGCCCTGAAGAGATGAGCGAAAACAACCCGAGCACAAATGAATAGATGAACACCGTGATGGCAGCTCTTAGCCCAATGAGGACCATAAAGCCAGATGGCATGCAGAGTAGCCTGGGTCAAGAAGAATATACTTGCTATGTGACGAGGGAGGGCAGCTCTTGAGCAAGTATGTGACACTGTCCTTGAGTTTTTCGTTCATGTTGTTGCCTGGGCTTCAAATCTTCTTGGCCCTTAGTACCAAGTCTCTCATGACGTAACCTGAGTGCCTTTCTTCCACCCTTTCAGCTGTGGGACGCCAGGAAGGCTTCTCAGAGACTCCCACAGCAAGCCATATGCTGCCCTACTACTTATAAATCCACACTCTATAATGGTCCTTCGTTCCAGCACCTTCCCTACGGGAAGTAGGATGAGGTTAGCAGTGAAAGTGATTCTTATTTGTTTCAACCACAATAATCTCCCCTTCCTTTTCCAAGACTTTAGTCACCTGTGGTCAATCATCATGAAAAAACACTAAGTGGAAAAATCCCAGAAGTAAGCAATTCATTAATTTAAATAACTTTTATTACAGTATATTGCTTTAAGGTTCTATTTTGTTCTTTGTTGTTGCTAATCTCTTACTATGTCTGCTTTATAAATTATACTGAAATATTAATATTTATCTGTAGGAGAAAAGAATGTATGTAGTATTTGGTACTATCTGGGTTTCAAGCATCCCCTGGGGTCTTGGAATGGATCTTCTTGGATAACAGGGACATATATATTTTAATACACATAAGATTTGCATTTCAGTACAGCTAACTTTATTTTACTATTTGGGATTCTGCTGAAATTATCTCTTTGCAGAGGAAGAATATCTCACCACCCACAGCAGCTTCCTCCTTTACCCAGAACACATTCCCAGAAAATAAAGTTCCTTAGACTGTTCTAGAAAGCCCAGGGATGGAGAGGAGAACTCTGTTTTCATCTTGCTCTTTAGCCATGATTGATGAACACATGTGCTATCAGCTCACGATGTCATCAATTGTCTTAGACAACATAGGTAAGCTTGGTCATAATTTCCACCCATTACAGACACCTTAGGAGTTTTCAATTCATTTCTTCTCTTTATTGTAGCTACTTTAAGTATCTGTTGCCTTTAGATTCAAAGAGCTATTACTGGTCCTCCCTGCCAAGCCCTATGCAAGCCACATCTCCTAGGGGTTTTGTGATGGCTTATCCCTCTATTTTAGGGATGGAGAAGGCAAGACTTGTAGGATTAGGAGCCAGCTCAAAGTCAAAGACAGAGGGAGAAACACATTCAAGTCTGACCCCAGTGCATGGGTCTACAGCCTGTAGCGCTCTACTTGTCTTTCTGTATACAGCATTAACTCATATCTTGAGGAAATTGAGGTCAAATTTAATGTACAGGTAGGCACCTTTGTAAAGACTTGTTTCATTGGGGCCATTGGTCACACGTGAAACCTACAGTGAATGTGTTCATGGCGTAGATTAAATACCATTACAGCCAAGGGAGTGAGTCTCTCACATCTTAATGTCCCTCACCTCTAATGTAGCACTGAAGAGGACACAGAAGTTCAAATATATCATAGGACATTCATAAAGTTACATATGTATGCTAATACATGGTATTGATATAAAGGACATTATTTATAATGGCAAACAGTGTCAAATTATTAGCATTATACTAGGAACACACAGGACTATAACTCCATTGGTTTATTAAAGGAAAAACAAAGATTACACAAGTGATTGGGGAAATTTAATAGCACTCTGGTGGCATTGTTTTATATATCTCATTACAATTCAAATCAAAATCATAGCAGAAATTTGTGGAATTATGATAAACTCATTTTAAGTTTTCTATGGAAGTAATAAAGGCTCTGAAAAAACAATGCCAAAGGCATGGGAGCATTCAACTGGTGAATGAGACATTTGAGAATGATGCCATAAGGACAGTTGTGAAGTTTAGGGCGGCTGCTCGCAGAGCTCTGACATAGCACAACACAGCAGCCACTCTCTCCATGGGGCAGCTGTGACCACGTAAAGGTAGATACCTTCAAGACGGGCCTGTTGACCACTGATGCTCCCTCATGGGAGGAAAAGGTGGGGAGCAGAAGAGGAGGCTCATTAGACCTTTGCTTGAGATTCCAGCTTTTTCTTCTTGGATCTCCCAGGCAGTTGTATGTGATTCTGCTCAAGCTGCCTGCAGTCTCACAGTCTCGGTGTATGTAGTCTGTGGCAGGCTAACAGAACGGAGTGACTCTATGTCTACAGCTAAGGGAGTGTGCTTTGGAGAAAGTTTTATGTGGAGGGAAACACACACACACACACACACACACACACACACACACACACAGAGTTGAAGTCCTATCTTGACCTATTAACAAAACAACCTCAAGATGAACGCATGTCAAAATACAAAAGAAACACTCTAAAGCTAATAGAAAAGACAGGGATATTTGTCTTTCCCTGTGTGGTAGAGATTTTGAGACAGGGTTTCTCTGTGTAGCCTTGGCTGTCCTGGACTAGCTTTGTAGACCAGACTGGCCTCGAACTCACAGCAATCGGCCTGCCTCTGCCTCCCAAGTGCTGGGATTAAAGGCCTGTGCCACCACCCCTGGCTGGTAGAGAAATCTTTAAACAAAGCTCTAATCAGAAGCTTTTAAGAAACAAATGGTTGGATTTCACAATAATCAAACACAGAAAGACTTGACTCTAGTGAAGGACATCCCAGACAAAGTGACAAATGGCTGGTGACACTGGAAGACAGCTACAAGGCCTGAAACCTTTAAAGCACAGAGAATGAATGGCAATCAACAATAATAAAGTAGAAATATGAATTATTTTTAAAAGGACAGTAAGAGCTGGGGAGAGAACTGTGCTGACTGTAAGGTGCTGACTGTGTATGCACAAGGACCCGCGTTGGATCTGCAGAACCCATGTGAGCATGCTGGGCCTGGTACTGAGGGACTGTAATCCCAACACAGGGAAGATGGATATAGGTGATGAGGTCCCTGGAGTTTTTATGGTGAGCCAGCCTAGCCAAATTGGCAAGTTCTAGCCACTGCAAAGCCTTGTTTCTATAAAAACACAGTAGAAAGCACCTAAAAAGAATGATATCTTGGGTTGACTTCCGGCTTCCACATATGCTCACACCCACATACAAAAAACACAGTAGGAAGGCACAGGCAATTTGCTTATCTTATAAAAAGATGGCATTCACCTTGACCAGCAATCACAGGAGAGCACCACAGGGCACTACTGAGAGGCCGCTTCACCGCACGAGCCTGGAAAAATCTAGGCAGACAGCCTGGACTAAGGATTGCAGGGTGGAAGATGAAACAAGGCCTCTGACTGAACACTGCTGAGGGAGGGTTAACTGCTACAGCTCTTCCAGAGGGGGAGCGGCACAGCAGATTTTTTTTTTTTTTTTTTACAGAAATTATACACGCATGGGTCTATAACTCAGAAATCTCCTTCTTATGTGCCTACCCCAGGGGAACTGGTCACTAGAAGAAACGGCAGGGTCCTATCTGTGGGAATTTTCTCTGACATCTAGAACAGTGTAAATACAGCGAATTTACAGAGACGTTCAAGAAGTGGTATTTCAAGGCCAACATGCATTCTGAAGTACATAGATTATAATGTCTGGTGTGTGATGGAAGAGAATTCATCCCACAGGAATATAAATTAGAGTTACATGTAGTACATGGATAGTTTCCATAAACAATGTTTGAGTAAGAAATCAAACAGGACTTAAA
Organism: Acomys russatus; assembly: GCF_903995435.1. Classification (NCBI taxonomy): domain Eukaryota; kingdom Metazoa; phylum Chordata; class Mammalia; order Rodentia; family Muridae; genus Acomys; species Acomys russatus. The sequence continues at coordinate 4,687,453 of NC_067159.1, forward strand.
GCTCCACCCAATTTACATATTTTAAAACACAGACATATACTACGTTCCCTTATGACTGCACATTTGCCTAAACAAACACAGGCGAGCTGGGCTCGGAGACTTAAATACACTTGATTTGGAGCTGTAGCCGGGAGCACCAAAGGGACTGAGGACGGCAGGGGCCATGATTAGGCTCCGTTGTCACCTTGACACTCCTAGGACGGGAGAGCCTCAGCTTGGCCTGTGGCCATCTCTTTGGGGGTATTTTTATTTATTATTGGTAATTGATGTAGGCGGGCCCAGCCCACTGTGGGCGGAGCCATCTCTAGGGATAGGTAGCTGATGTGATCCTCCGTGGCACCTGTTTCAGTTTCTGCCTCCCAGTTTCTATGTCTGTTTCCTGTCCCAGCTTCCCTCAGTGATGCTGGGCCAGATGACCTATTAGCCAAATAAACCCTTTCCTCCCCATGTCGCTTTTGGTCATGGTGTTTATTGCAACAGATGAGCAAATTAAGGCAGCCGGTAAAATGGGCAAAAATAAAACAGACGTCTACGCCAAGTAAGAAGCACATGGTGAGGGGTGTCAAAGAGATGGAAGGACCCCCAACCGTTTAGGAAGACCCCAGAGACTTCAAAGAAGAGCTAGCTCATGAATGAACTGCGGGTAAGGAAATGCATGCGTGTGAGGCTGGAGAGAGCTCAGTGGTTAAGAGCACTTGGTCTTGCAGAGAATCTGGATTTGGTGCCCAGGCCTCTCACGATGGTTCATAGCCATCTGTAGCTCCATTGCCAGGGAGATCTGATGTCCTCCTCTGGCCTCCAGAGGTGCTGAATGCACATGGTGCTCGTACATGCATGCAGGGAAAATATCCACACACATGAATAAACACATCTAAAAGTATTACTTAAAGAAATTCATGCATAAAGAGGACAGTAAGTTACAATTGCAAGAAAAACTTCCCTCTGTGATTGAAATTGAAATTAAAATAAAAATGGGAGGAAGGAGTTGGGAATAGATTTGACCAGGATGCACTGTGTACACGTCTGAAACTGTAAAAGACTAAATACAAGTTATTTTTAAAATGTGACACAACAAATCCTTCAATGGTGTGTCTTACGTTCAATGACATCACACGCATGCTCGCTCTCCTCATTAATACAAACTTATATTAAACATGGCTCTTCTCTGAGGCCAAGCTTCTCTGAGGCAGTGATCACCTGGAACACTTTCCAATCTATTAAAACTATGTCGCTATGTTAAAAAAAACAAGACCACAGAGTTTTACGGGTCTCCAGCATTTGTTTTAATCTTAAAACACTTAAAACACAGATTTTCATGTATCATAATTGAAAGCTTGTGTTACTTATGGAAAATTATAGCATCATTTAGATTCAGAAAAGACAGAGAATGTAATGGTGAAAAAAATCTACCTCTTAGGGGTGAGAAATGGCTCGTTGGTTACTATGGCTGTTGCTGCTATTCCAGAGGACCCGGGCTGGGCTCCCAGCACCCATGTTAGGTTGCTCACAACCACCTGCTTGTTACTTCAGCACCAGGAGCTCTGATGCTGTCTTCTGGTCTCTGGAGGTACTTACACACACACACACACACACACACACACACACACACACACACACACACACACACAATTTTAAAAAAAGCATCTCCTGGATATTTCTGACACGCAGAAGTAGATTGCCTAAGCAAAAAAAGATGACCTATTATTTTATAGATGCCAATATTGGCTCTAAACTGACAGGATGAAATAGAGCAAAGCACCCATACACACAAAAGAAAACTCATTAATAGGGCAAAGCATTAATGCCAGCACTTAGATTCAATAAAATCAGCCCCTCGGTTGAGGAGGGGAGAGGCCAGCTCCGTGATGCCCAGTGAGAAGAGGATTGCAGTAGTGAGTTGGGTGAAGGTTTTCATTTTAGTCAGTGGTGCCATGTGGCTGCTGCAGAGGCTAGCCCAAGGCTTTGGCAGCATTAATGAGATGCAGAACACACACCCAGGCAACCTCTCATACTGCAATCAGTTGGCCTAAGGTCATCTGGATGATCATTCACAATAATAGGTATCAAATCCTTTTTTATTTCTTAGTATTGTGGTTGGTTGTGCTTGTTTTTAGTTTTTGAGTCAGGGTCTCACATATGACCTCAAACTCCTTATTTAGTCAAGGATAACCTTGAATTTCTGTTTGGTTTTTTTGTTTGTTTTTTTTGTTTGTTTGTTTGAGACAGGGTTTCTCTGTGTAGCCCTGGCTGTCCTGGACTCCCTCTGTAGACCAGGCTGGCCTCGAACCCCCATTGATCCACCTGCCTCTGCCTCCCATTGCTGGGATTAAAGACGTGTGCCACCACGCCCAGCCCAAGCTTGAATTTCTGATCCTCCTTTTTCTGTTTCCCAAATACAAAGGTTGCAGGCATGGACGCAGCATCATAACTGTTTTATGTGGGGGTTTTGTGCATGCTACATGGGTGCTCTGTCAGCTGAATTACATCTCTAACCTGTTGTAGATGGTTATAAAAGTAATGTATTTTTCCCCAATTAACACAAGATGTTCACCATCATCAGCCACTGGAAGCTGGAAACCGATGCATAGTTAAGTACCACCCCACACCGACTGGAATCACCAGGATAAAGAAGAAGGGCGGGGCTGGAGTGATAAGTTGGTGAAAGTATTTGCCCCACAAGCATGAGGTTGAATTGATGCCCAGGAGCCATATGATGGTGCATGCTTGTAATGCCATTGCTGAAATGTAGAGATGGGAGGGTCCTTGGGGCTTACTGGCTGGCCTACTGACCTACAGACACACGCACGCACGCACGCATGCACATGCACATGCACATGCACATACACACAGAAAGACAGTAACAAGTCCTGGTAAGAGTGTGGCGCTCTTGAAACATTGCTGGTACCACAGTAAAATGGAGTGGCAGTTTGGCAGTTAAAAAAAATTCAGCCCAGGCTCACTCAATGACTAAGCAGCTGTAAATTAGGTTATACGGATATGTTCACAGTTCCATCAATATGCTAAGATCGAGGAGTTCAGTGAATTTTATGGTGTAGAAATTGTATCATTGCTGTGAAAAAGTATCTGACAAAAACAATTTAAGGAAGGGAGGGTTTATCCTGGCTCATAGTTCTGGGATATAGTCCATCGTGGTGGGTAAGGCAGGAGCTATGAGGCAGGCAATCACACTGCATCTGTAGTCAGAAAGCAGAGAGAGAGAGAGAGAGAGAGAGAGAGAGAGAGAGAGAGAGAGAGAGACAGAGAGACAGAGAGAGACAGAGAGAGACAGAGACAGCAGAGACAGAGAGACAGAGAAAGAGAAAAAGAGAGAGAGACAGAGACAGAGACAGAGAGAGACTGAGACAGCAGAGACAGAGACAGAGAGGCAGAGAAAGAGACAGACAGAGAGAGACAGAGAAAGAGACAGACAGACAGAGACAGAAAGACAGAAAGAGAGAAGGAGGGAGGGAGGGAGAGGGAGAGAGAGATGCTTTGCTTGCTTTGTCTTTTTTATCCTACCTAGGACCCCACCCCATAAAACGAAGCAGCTCACATTGGCCTGTTAGCCCCCCTAGAAGCCCCCTCATGGACACTCCCACCTAGATCTCTGGGTGATTCTGTATGAAGCCCCCTCATGGACACTCCCACCTAGATCTCTGGGTGATTCTGTATCTTGTCAAGTTGTTAATCCATACTACACATCAAGATGTTCATCAGGAAGAGGCAGAGGAAGAAGATAAAAAACAAGCAAGGAAAAAAAAAACCATAAACAAACAAACATGTCCCAAATCTCATCACCCAGAAATAAACTATGGTCCCCACAGGGGAACACATCGTTTCCTCGGCCTCCGTAGGCTCCCTGGCAAGGGCAAGGTTACAGCCCAACCAAGACAAGCAGTGCTTCACAGTGCTGTCATGTGCCACATTTCCTCATTAGAAAGCACTTTGCTTGAGTTCAATGGAGGGAGCACCATATTCTGAGGCTCCTGGATCCCACTACTCAGGTGTGCAGTCCCTTTGTGAGATCCTGGTTGGTCCTGTAAACACCAGTGCTCTGTCTTCTCCTTTACACGAAGCAGCGTGTACCTCACAGGTTGTAGAAGGACCTGCAGATCAGTAGCACGCAGAGAGGCTAGCAGAGGTCTCGGCACATGGTGGCATTTTACTAAGCATCTATTACTAACTGTGAACGCCCTCCCCACCCCTGAGGCATTTTTAGTCCCACAGAGTGGGAAGACAAGAATAATGACAAAGTCTAAACCTTGACATTGAAAGAATGGTATGGTCGCTGGTAAAGAAGTATAGGGGGACACCGTTACTATGTTTTAAAATAAAGCAGGAAAACTCAAGCATTCATGGGGTATATGGTGCAAAGAGGAACTGTGACAGAGATGAAATGGTCTCATAGGGTGGATAATGACTCCCCTGAGGTTCCAGAGTCCCTAGGGATATGTCGCTTTATGTGCCAAAGTGATTAAAATGATGTGATTAATCAAAGAGTTCCTCAGATATAGAACAATCCTAGATAATCAAGGTTGACCAAAGTTAATTTTTATTAAGGGACTTAAAAGGAGGGAGGCAGGAGAGGCAGACACAGAGAAGGAGACATGGAAACAAAAGCAAAGAGGATGGGGCCCGGAAGAGATCGGTCAGGGGGAGACAGACAGAGGCAGAGGAGGAGGGAGAGGGGAAAGATGCTGTGTGGCCGACCAAGGTGAAGGAGGCTGGAAGCCAATGAAGGCTCAGACTTTAGAAGCTAGAAAAGGGAGCTGGGCATGGTGGCGCACGCCTTTAATCCCAGCACTCGGGAGACAGAGGCAGGTGGATCGCTGTGAGTTCGAGACCAGCCTGGTCAACAAAGCAAGTCCAGGATAGCCAGGGCTACACAGAGAAACCCTGTCTCACAAACAAACAAACAAACAACAAACAAACCAGAAGCTGGAAAAGGGAAGAAAATAAATTCTTCCCAGAGCCTCCACAGGGAATATGGCTGCCTAACCATGTTCTTGTGAGCTACTGACTGACTTCCACACTGTGAAACAAGTTTGTTGTTTAAGCCACTAAGTTGATGCACTTTGTTTTCTGAAATAATAGGAAAGCAGTGTAAGTTATGCAACTAATATCAGACAGAAGAGACTTTCAAAAATGTGAGTTCGAGGCCAGCCTGGTCTACAAAGTGAGCCCAGGATGGCCAAGGCTACACAGAGAAACCCTGTCTTGAAAAAACAATAAACAAAACCAAAACAAACAAAAAAAATGTTGCAAGGGAAAAAAGACGCTTCTCGCTCGGTCTTTCTTACTGTGCCAATGTACACGTAACATGACATGTACAGCGTTAATCAATGTTCAGTGTCCAGATCTGTGGTTTCGTTATTTTACACTTATCTATCGTGTGTGTGTGTGTGTGTAAGGGGAGTGAGCACAAGCTCAAGGACATGTCACGCCTCTTCCTGGACAGTGTGATAACTGTATTTTTAATTTGGGGAGGAACTGCCCATATCACTTTGCACACCCACAAACAGTGCACAAGACATCCGTATCCTCTGCGTTCTTGCCAACAGCTCTTTGGCTGCTCTGTTTTCTCACAGTATCTATCACAATGGATATGAGGGAGGTAGCTTCTATTTGATGTACTGATCTCTGTTTTCCTAATGGTTAGTGTTGCCGAGCATCCTTCACTGCGCTTGCTGGCCACTGGCACATTGTTTTAGGAGAAATGTCCTAGTTTGCCTTCTGTGGCTGTGATAAACACCGTGATCAGAAACGACTTGGGGAAGAGAGGATTTATTTCATCTTACAGCTCACGGGTTTTCATGAAGAAAAGCCAGAGGGAGGGACTCAAGGCAGGAACCTGGAAGGAGGAACCGAAGCAGAGGCCCTGAGCAACACTGGTTTGATGCCTTGCTCCCATTGCTCCCAATGCCTTTCTCAGCCTGGCCTCGTTGTTGTTGTTTTAGACAACTCAGTCCCACTAGCCCAGGGGTGGCGCCGCTCACAGTGGGCTGAGGCCATTCGCATCAATCATTAATCCAAAAATTGCCCTCCGGACTTGCCCGCTGGCCAATCAGACGGAGACATTTTAATTGATGTCTTCCTCTTCCTAGTTATCCCTGACTTGTGCAAAGGTGGCAAACAAGTAAATAAACAATAAAGCAATAAATGTCCATGCAAGTCCTTCCCCAGTGTGTGTGTGTGTGTGTGTGTGTGTGTGTGTGTGTGTGTATGTGTGTGTGTGTGTGTGTGTGTGTGTGTGTGTAGATAAAGCCTCCCTGTGTAGCACAAGGCTAGTCTTGCCTCATGTATCGCACATTGGCATTGAACTCTGGAGCCTCGGAACTCTGTAGATGCTGGCATTAGAGGCACGCACAACCGTGCCCAGCTGTTTGTCTATTTATTAATTGGGTATTTTAGTATTGTTGAATTTTAGAAGTCCTTAAGGTGCTAATTCTTTATCATAAATGTGATTTACATATATTTTCTTCATTTTTGTGGATTGCCATTTTCCTTTATAAATACTGTCTTCTAATACGTAATTAAAAGAATTGACTGAGTTTGGCTGGGTGTGGTGGTACGTAGCTTTAATCCCAGCCCTTCAGAGGCCAAGGCGGCAGATCTCTGTGAGTTCAAGGCCAGCCTGGTCTATACAGTGAGTTCCAAGCTACCCAGGGCTACATAAAAAAAAAATTCAAAAAGTCTCATTAAAAATATTTATTTTTATTTTATGTGTATGAGTATTTTGCCTGCATGTATATGTGTGCAGTGCCCAAGAGGCCAGAAAAGGGCACCAGAGTTGTTGGAACGGGAATTAGAGGAGGGTATGAGTCTCCATGTGGGTGCTGGAAACGGAGCCCAGATCTTCTATAAGAGCAGCCAGTGATCTCAGCCTAGTAGACCACACTCAGGAAATCATTGCTACACCCAATTTTTGTGAAGCTTTTGAGTCATTATTTCTATTAGATGTATTGTGGTTTAAATCTTTTGTTACATCTATCTACTATCTATCTATCTATCTATCTATCTATCTATCTATCGTGTGTGTGTGTGTGTGTGTGTGTGTGTGTGTGTGTGTGTGTGTACATCATTGTGTAGAGGCCAGAGAAGATTTTGTGAGAGCTGACTCTCCTTCCACTATATGAATCTTAAGGATCATGTTCAGGTCACCAGGCTTGGCAGCAGATTCCTTTATGCATGAGTCTATCTTGGTGTCCTGATTGTGATGTTTTAACTTTTATACTTAGGTTGTTGATCATTTAAAGCAAAAAAAAAAAAAAAAAAAAAAAAAAAAAAAAAAATTATGTAGTGTCAGACAAGGGTCCACTTTTATTTTTTCATCTGTGGAAATCTGGTTTTCCTGGTACTAGTCGATCCTTTCCCATTGACTGGTTTGGTGCAGTCTTAGGTAGTTTCTTATTGCTGCAATAAGATACCACGATCAAGGCAACTTATAAAAGAAGGCATTAAATTTGGGAGCTCATTGTTGCAGGAGCTGAGTTCACAGTCAAGGTGAGCATTGGGTCAGGCAGCATTTGTGATGCCAGAGCAGTAGCTGGGAGCTTACATCTTACCCACAAGCATGAGACAGAGATCTAGCTAACTAGGAATGGTCAGTCTTTTGAAACCTCAAAACCCACCCCCAGTGACACACTTCCCCTAAAAGGCCACATCTCCCAATCCTTCCCAAACAGTTCTACCAAATGGGCACTGAACATTTGAATATATGAGCCTAGGGAGGCCATCCTCATCCTAACCACTGCAGGTAACCTTGTCAAAAATTACTGGACCGACTGGAGAGATGGCTCAGAGGTTAAGACCACTGACTGCTCTCCCAGACTTCTTGAGTTCAATTCCTAGTAACCACATGGTGGCTCACAACCATCTATAATGAAATCTGATGCCCTCTTCTGGCCTGCAGGTGTACGTGCAGGCAAAGCACTATATACATAATAATACATAAATCTTTTTTTTTTTTTTTAAATTACTGGACCAAGCTAGACAGATGGCTCAGTGGTTGAGAGCTCTTACTGTTCTTTCAGAAGACCCAGGTTCAGTTGCCAGCACCCACATGGTGGTACATAGCCATGTATAACTCTAGTTCCAGGGGATCCAACACTCTCTTCTGGTCTCTGTGAGTCCCAAACACGCATTTGGTACACATACATACATGCAGGCAAAAAATTCATACACATGAAAAATAAACAAGCCTAAAAACCTTAAAAACCACAGGGCCATCTATACAAGATTTTGTTTGTAGATTTCTATTCCATTGCATGTTTCTGTCCATCTGTCTTTGTGCTGGTAGCATGCTATTTTGATTACTACATTTTGTGGTAGGTTCCAAAGTTAGAAATCATCCATCTTCCATCTTGCTTTCTTTTTTCTTTTGCAAGACTGTTTTGGCTACTGAGGGTCCCCCGAAGTCCCACATGCATTTTGGATGAGTTGTCTTATTTCTACAGAATTCTTGGGACTTTGATAGGAAATGTATGTGAATATTCCTTTGGATGATACTGATATCTTAAGGACAGTAAATCTTTCAGTTCATGACCTTTGGCTGTTTCCATTTAGTTTTTATTTTTTTCATTTGCATTTTGTAGTTTTCATTGTACTCATTTTTTTTTTTTAATTTCCTAGGTTAAATGATTCTTTAATGTTTTATTCTTTTGGATTCTACTAAAATAGTTTGTGATTTCTCTTTAAGATTCTTAGCTCTTTTATTTGGGGTATGTTGGGAGGTTGTATGTGTTTGCGTGTGGATGCATGTTTAATGGCACACATGGAGGTTAATAACAACTTAGGAAAACTGGTTGTCTCCTTCCAATATGTGAGTCTAGAGACTCAGGTCATCAAGTTTGGCATCAAACACTTTTATCCACTGAGTCATCTTGCCAGGCCACGTAATTTATTTTATAGATTACTCACTGTTAGTATATAAACATTCAACTGTGTTTTGCTTGGTTTCTTTTGGTTTTTCAAGACAAGGTTCTTCTTTGTTGCCTTGGTTGTCCTGGAACTCACTCTGTAGACCAGGCTGACCTTGAACTCAGAGATGTGCTGGCCTCTGCCTCCAGAGGACTGGGATTAAAGGCGTGTGGCCAGCTAACGTAACTGTATTTGTTTGGATGGTATGTTGACTTCATGTCCTGCTATTTTGTTGAATTCATTGGTTAGGGCTAATACTGGTTGAGTCTTTATGGTTTTCTTTATAGATTGAATACTCTGTGAAAGGAGATAATTCTACTTATTCTTTCCAGATTTGGATGACTTTCATTTCTTTTCTTGAATTTCCAGAACTATATGAAAAAGAAATGGCAAATAATGAACATTTTAATTCTGTTCATAATAGGAAAAAGTCTAATCTCTGACTGATTACTGTGGCACTGGCTCTGTGGTTTCCATGCATGGATTCTTTCATGTTGACAGTCTCCTCCAGCTCATAGTTTGTGAAACGTTTTTATCATGAGATTGGGTTCATTTTTGTCTATTGTTTTCTACCTAGAAATAATCATGCATTTTCTCCCCCCCATAATTCTGTTAATTGGTGGTACATTACATTGATTTTCATAGGTTGAAACATCCTTGCATTCTGCAAACAATCTCATTTGGTCTCAGTATGTGGATGCTGGTAAACACAATTTACTAGTACCTTACTGGGAATATTTGCATTGTTCTTAAGGACACTGGTCTACAGACTTCAAGTGTGCGCTGTCTTCCTTTCAAATCAGGACGCCAATACAATATTTCTACTTCTGTTATTATTCTGATGAAATACCTAAAGCCAACTCAAGGAAGTGAGGGTCTCTTTGGCCCACAGTGCGAGGGGGCATCTCTTATGGCAGGGCAGGGATGATGCGAAGGAGTGTGAGGCGGCGGGTTGCATCGTGTCCCCAGTCAGGAACCAGAAAAGATGGATGTCCGGGTTCAGCTCCTTTTCACCCTCTTATTCAGTCCAGCATCCTAGCTATGATATGGTGCTGTGCAGTCGGTGGGGGAGGGAGGAGTTTACCTCCTCAGGTAAATGTCTTTGTTAATGTTCTCCTAGACACTTCTAGAGGTGTATCTCCTGCGTGATTCTAAATTCAGTCACCTTGGTAACGAAATCACAGATGGCCTCAAGGAATGAGTAAGGAAGCATTATTTCTTCTCTATTATTAAAAAAATAAGCCGGGCGCTGGTGGAGCACGCCTTAATACCAGCACTCAGGAGGCAGAGGCAGGTGGATTGCTGTGAGTTTGAGGCCAGCCTGGTCTACAAAGTGAGTCCAGGATAGCCAAGGATACACAGACCAAAACCAAACAAACAAAAAACAAAACAAAACAAACAAAAACAACAACAACAACAACAAAAAACCAAACAGCAACAAAAACCCAGAAAACCAAAAAACCCAAAAAACCACTGAGGATTGTGGTAGGTTTTAAAATGTTTACTGGAACTCACCATTTGGCCCAGGATTTTATTTTTACTGATTCAGCCTCCTCGTTAGTGGTAGCTCTGTTCTGACAATGACGGGGCAGGCTGTTATTGCTTCTAGGAATTTGTTGGTTTCTTCTATGTTAGCTAGTTTGTTAGTGTACAATTTCTTAGTGTCGTATAATATTTTTGATTTCTTCATTGTCTCCCTTCTCTCACTCTCTCCCCTCTCTTCTTTTCAGTTTTTATTCTAATGATTTTGTCTCCCATCTTTTTCTTTGGTCCATCTAGTTAATTGTCAACGTTGTGGATCTTTTCAAAGTAACAAGCTCTGTTGCCATCGTCACTTTATGCTGTTTTCCACTCTCTTTCTCCCCTGCTCCCATAATTATTATTTATTTTCTTCTGCTTTTAGCTTCTTCATCTCCCTCTTCTTCATCCTTCTTCCCTCTTCTTTCCCCCTCCTCTTTCTCCAACTCCCCCTCTTCCTTCTCCTTCTCCTCCTCCCCTTTCCCATGGTCTCCGTCTTCTTTATTCCCTGCTTTTGCTTTGTTCCCACGTGTCTTGGAATACTACGTGTTCAGTTTTGTTCATCTCTAACTGTTCTTTTCTCTAATCAAAGAGAGATTTTATAATAAAAAAGGGAAAAACCAAGCCCAGCTTAATAGGGAACACCTGTGGTTCCAACACCTGGGATGTTGATTGTGAGTGGACACACCTGTGGTTCTAGCACCTGGGATGTTGATGATTGTGAGTGGGCACACCTGTGGTTCCAGCACCTGGGATGTTGATGATTGTGAGTGGGCACACCTGTGGTTCCAGCACCTGGGATGTTGATGATTGTGAGTGGGCACACCTGTGGTTCCAGCACCTGGGATGTTGATGATTGTGAGTGGGCACACCTGTGGTTCCAGCACCTGGGATGTTGATGATTGTGAGTGGGCACACCTGTGGTTCCAGCACCTGGGATGTTGATGATTGTGAGTGGGCACACCTGTGGTTCCAGCACCTGGGATGTTGATGATTGTAAGTGGGCACACCTGTGGTTCCAGCATCTGAGGCATTGATGATTGTGAGTGGGCACACCTGTGGTTCCAGCACCTGGGATGTTGATGATTGTGAGTGGGCACACCTGTGGTTCCAGCACCTGGGATGTTGATGATTGTGAGTGGGCACACCTGTGGTTCCAGCATCTGAGGCATTGATGATGGTGAATTTGACATAGTTAGGAGTAAACTATAAGACACTGTCTCCAAAAAAGAAAAAGAAAAAAAAAGAAAAAAGAAAAGGAAGAGGGGGGAAGGGAAAGGAAAGGAGAAAGAAAATAGGATTTGAGTTGACCCTGTTGCTTTTCGGCCTTGTTTGTCCCCACCTATCTTTGCCAGCCAGTATTCTTCTTTTTGGTACGGCACTGCTTACTTTTGTGTCACTGTGCATTGGAAGTATGTCACTTAGATTAGGACTGTGCAGGGGCTCACTACCAAAAGTCAGTCTGGCTCAGAAGAGATGCTGCACGTAGACTTTTGAACAAATTTGGAACTGTAAAGAGTATGGGAATTTCAAGTTGTACCGAGTACATCTTGCATTATGGGATGGCCATGAGCCTGTGGGGACTGGAAGGTTATCGGACTAGAAGGTCTGGAAGGTTAGTAATGGCTTAAAACTGATGTGTTTAAGTGTCAGTATGACAAGAGGTGGAGCTGTGATGGTTCACCTCTGTTGTCAACTTGATAAGGTTTAGAATCACCATGGCAACAAGATTCTGGCTATGTTTGTGTGAGAGTGTCCAGATTGGATTAATCGAAGTGCAGAGACTCAACTTAATATGTGGGCGGCATCATTTCACAGAAAGGGTCCTGGACTTCATAAAAAGGAGAAATCAAATCTAGCACCAACATTTAGCTCTCTGCATTTCCTGACTGAGTGGACTGTGACCTGCTGCCTCAAGGTCCTGCTGCCATGCCTTTCCACAATGATGGACTGCACTGTGATACTGTGAACCCCAATAAACCCACCCTTTATTAGGTTATGTTATTCCTTTTTTTCTTTCTTTTTTGAGACAGGGTTTTCCTGTGTAGCCTTGGTTGCCCTGGACTCAGTTTATTGACCAGGCTGGCCTCGAATTCACAGAGATCCACTTGCCTCTGCCTCCTGAGTGCTGGGACTACAGGCATGCACCACCTCCTCTGGCTGTTTATTGATTGTTCATGAGTTTCACATCATGTACCCCAGTCCCACTCATCTTCCTGTCCCCTGAGACTTGCCCTCCACCCTTGCAACCTCCCCCTGCCCTGCAAAACACACACACACACACACACACACACACACACACACACACCCCTAAACAAAGAAAATTATAGAAAATATTTCATCGTGGAAGCTGTAGTGTGTCACAGCGTGTCCCACAATAAATCCCTCTGTCCACATATCTTCACTTCCAAATGTTCATTGCGATGAGTCACTGGTCTTGTTCAAGGTCTCTGGCTTCTGTGACACCATCAATATTGGATCCTCACCAGGCCTCCTCTGATCATCTTGTTGTTACCCTGTGTCGTGCAGCTTTGGAACAGCAGGACTGGCCCTTTAACATGCCCCAAGAGTTCACAGATAATATAGATTTTGAGGTGGGCCAACACAAAGCCCTGGATCTGAGCCTGGGTGGTGACTGAGCTGGTCAGCCCTCTGGCTCTCCCTTATCTGCACCACTAGGGCAAGCCATACAGCACTCTTCCAGCTAGGCCACCCCATGCTGCCATCAGTAGAAGGCAGGGTCAGCTCTCCTCCTTTCACGCCTTTGGGGCAGGCTCCACCCACACTCTCACCTCAAGAGCCAGCTCCACTGTGCTGCCCAGAAGTGTGGGCTCCACTCTCCCAAGTGCTGCAGACCTCAAGTGACAGGGCCAGCTCTCCTACTCTCACATCCTCTGGGCTGACTTACCCATGCCTTTACCATCTGGGCCAGTTCCACTGTGTTGCCCAGGCAGGGTGCAGGGCCTGCTCTCCTGAGTGCTATAGCCAATCAGGGGCAGGGAAGCTTACCTTCTCTCACAACCCTGGGGCCAGCTCTCCCAACTACTACAGGGAATGCAAGGTGCAAGGAGTTGGGGGAGGGTATCACCTCCTCACTCATGTCACTTCATGGCAGGTCGGTGGCAGGGCTAGCTCTCTCTCACTCTTGCCTTCAGGGCTGGCTCGCTTGAGGCCTCTCCACCAGGGCCAGGCTGCTGTGCTGAGTAGGCAATGTACGGGGCCCGCTCTCCTAAGTTCTGCAGCCAGTGAGGGGCAGGGCCAGCTCACCCGCTCTCATGACCCTGGGTCAGCTCTCCCAATTGCCTCAAGTGGGGAGCGATGAGGGTGCAGAGGGCATCGCCTAGGCCACCTCAGCAGACAAGTGGTGGGGCCAGTTCCCTCATATTCATACCCTCAGGGTCACCTCACCCATGCCCTTGCCCTCAAGGCCAGCTCCACTGTGCTGCCCAAGTGAAGTGCTACCTCTAGTGAGAGGTAGGGCCAGCTCTTCAGAGCCACTACAGCCAGTGAGGGGCAGGGCCAGTTCTGCACAGCCCCTGGACATCCACATGGTCCCAGGTGGCTGCCCGGGTTAGGGACTTCCCCATGGTCTCTACTGGTAACATGAGCCACGGACATGGACACTGATCCCTGCTTTTGCATAGCCATAGACCCAGACATGGTCCTCAGCGGCAGCACAGGCCAGGACGTCTCCCATGGCCTCGGGCCACAGGACTGGCTTCTCACAACGGGTTATTCCTCTCTCCTTCCCGTCCTCAGTTCCAGCTCCCTTCACAATGCTCAAACTATTCCACTTCTTTCTCTCCCATCTGTCCATCACATACTTGCACATTGTAGTGGCTCTGCTGAAGGTGAGCCCTGTGTCTGGCTGGCTTCTGGGTGACCTTGTTTGTCCATGATGCATGGCAAGCAGCCCTCTAGGTATCTACAGTGGTGTGGTGGCAGGCTACTCTGTCGGCCTTCCCCCTCCTGAGTTGGGGCAGGCAGGCCTCTGTGTGGCTATGGACTGCCCAGCTGTACAACAGACAGCAAGTCTGTGGGCATCTTTCCCCTCGTCCATGCCACATTGCAAGGTGGTCAGGCGGGCCTCAGGATGTCTCTTGGCTTTACTTTTAACCTCCACTGCTGTCAGCACAGCCCTAGGATACAGTGATGACCTCCTTGTCCCTGACCTCAGCAAGGCAGCCAGAGGTCCCAGAGCAAGGCAAGTCAGTTATTAAGCTACTTCTTGTTGGGTATATGACCACAGCAATGATAAAAAATAACTAGTACAATATGGCATTAGCTTTACTTTAGGCCTCTGCTCTGGACACCAGAACTATAAAGATAGTCTGTCACTAGGCTTATCCAGCTGACTCTATTAAGTATTTACTTAATACACATAGGATGGCAGGCTCTGACTTGGGAGATGAGACTCCAGTATGGAAGAAGATAACTTTGGTTTTTGTCTTTTCCTCTCCAAAAGTATCTCAAGCCATTTAGCACAACACTGGATGTATTGTCCCTGCATCTCCCGTCTGGGACAGATGTTCACAAAAACCCAATCCGGAAGCTCCATTGACTTTTCTATAAATCTTATATCCAAGCCTTTTTCACGTGGACCTGTATCACTTCTTACCTCTCTGGACATTCCCCTGTAATCTATGCTTTCACAAGAGACTGTTCAGTTCTTTGGTGGGGGTCTACTTTCATGGGCCAACTCTCTGGTTGCTTTCGGTAAAGGCGTCTTCAGTTTGCATTAGAAATTTAGTGATTCAGGTGATTTAGGTGACTTTTAAGGAGAGTATTAAAAAATGAAGACCATATTTAAGGGTCATGTATTGGCTATTTAAATGCGAATACAATGAAGTAAGAAAAGGGCTCTGGTGACTGTCTTACAGGTCACCACACTTTAGCGACCACAACCCTCCAGCTAGGTGCTTGGTCCTATGAAGGCAGATGCCACAATTTGCATCTTTCCTGTCCCCAGTATCTCAGCAGCAATCACTGCATGCTGACCTGCTCTCAGCAGAGTCACGAACCAGCTGGCATCATAGGCATAGTGGCACAAACCTGCCATCCTCTCAGAAGCCTGTGGAAAAAAATTCCACTTTCTTTTAGAATTAAGGGGGAAATGAACATCGTTTAAGACAATGGGTACATAACTTTTGTTTTAGCAGTACAGCCACAGCTTCTTAGATGTTTGTCTTGGTTTTGACGGGTCAAGAGGCAGGAAAAGCAGAAGTGCTTAGTGCCCGCAAGAGTGGTAACACAGCCCAGACTCAGTGGGGCTTCCTTTCCACACTTGTTGAAATAGGGAGCTTCTGAGCAGCCTTTTGGTTTATGTTTAACGAGCTCAGAAAACTTTGCACTGTCTGTCTTACCCTGTCTCACTTGACTCTAAGACAAGAAGAGCCCCAAGGCTGTTCAGGGTGGTTGAACAGAAGATAAGTTTAAATTTAAGAGGCTCTAAATTCAAACGTGGAAGATAAGATTCAAAACAGAACACAAACAGCCTGCTCTAATTCTATCCCAATCAATCTTTTATTTCAAAGGACTATTTAAAGTACCTCGTATATGGGAAACACAAAACTCTCTTTTTTCTTTTTTAAACCTGTAGGGACATGACAAAAAGCCTGAAATGAGACCCTTCCTTCCCAAAGCATCAGATATCCTGCAACTGTTGAAGGGCGGGCCGTGCAGGGAGAATAGCTCTGTTTTTTGCCTTGTCCCAGGGTCATGCATGTCA
Source organism: Acomys russatus (assembly GCF_903995435.1). Classification (NCBI taxonomy): domain Eukaryota; kingdom Metazoa; phylum Chordata; class Mammalia; order Rodentia; family Muridae; genus Acomys; species Acomys russatus. The sequence goes on from NC_067159.1 coordinate 4,703,618, forward strand.
CAAAAAGCTATGCTACCTGGACTCCCTGCAGGTTGCAAGCTGTCAGCATTTCCCCAGTGAATCAGACAAAGGTGCACAGCTTAGCCTGGAAGCAAGAGGGCTCGAAGGGTCTGGCATACCAAGCTGGGTGGATGTGTGGTGGTGGGTCAGGATGGATGGAGCAGACAGAGGAAGCAGAAAGATGTTGCTAGGCAACCAGCTCCAGGGTCTTTGTAAACGTGTGTGTATTTTGTTTGAAGCAGTCGCTGGCAGACATCACCTTCTTCTGTCCGCCTCTCTCCTCTTTTCCCCTTTGCCCAGAATGGAGACCTAGACTATAGCCCTCGGCCAGATCCTGGCTGCACAACAGGGAACCTGGTTAGTGCGCGGAAGGACACATAACATCGGGACAGCATAGATCTGGTGCAAACCCAACCTTTCCATTCTAACCAAGATCGTGGGCAAGTTTACTTAATCCCACTGACACTCCAGTTTCTTGGATGTAAAATTGAGGACACAACTCTTTTATAGGAACGGTGCGAAGAGCTGAAAAAAAAAAAAGTACGCCGAGGACCCCGTCTGGAGCCTGGAATGCAGCAGAGGCTCAGAGGCAGAGTGGGAGGAAGAGCGTGGGCTTAGGCTCCAGATTGTCCCCATCTCGGCTCTGCCACTTAGTTACAGGACCGCAGACACAGCCCCTTAAGCTTTCAGAGTCTCTGTGACTTTTTCCTCTAGGAAATGGAGGGTAACTGCGGTGCTTTACCCGTCGGGGCTGCTTTGAAGATTTGACGCCTGCACAGTACGTACTCCACCGACGTTAGCGACTGTTTGTAGTGCTACGTGTAGTGAGTCTGCAGGGCAGGGGAGGGGTCTAGAAGAGCCGACTGGCATGAATCCCTCTTCTAAGGACTTTCCAGCTCGACAGTAAAGGCAGTGGAGGAAACTGAGACTTCTGTGTTCTGGGGGAGTGATCAGAGTAGAATCTGGATTGTTCAGTGAACAACGTGACTTTGGACAAGTTACTTAAACTCCTTTGGCTCTTAGGAACTATTTTATTTAGAGAGGTCTAAACCAAGGGTGACTAATCAGCATAGCTTCAGGCTTTGCTCAAGATCTAACCAGGCTGAGCTGCAGTTTCCGCATGGGGCTCAGGGTCTCCCTTCAAGGTCATATGTGTTACTGGCAGGATATTTTTCCTTGTGGTTATGGGGCTGAGGACTCTGTTTCCTTACAGCCTATTAGCTAGTTTGGAGTTTGTGGTGCTCTCAGCTCCAGGAAGTAGCTATATCCTTCACCACATGGTTCCTCCAAGCAATCAATGGTGAATGGTCGTCCTGCTTTGAACGCCAGGCTTTTGCCACCAGCTGAGGAAACCGCTCTGTAAAGAGTCCATGTGCTTAGGGCAGACCTATCAGATAATCTTCCTTAAAGTCAACTTTTCTAGAACCTTAATGACCCAGGCAAAATCTTTCCACAGAAGTACCAGCATTCATTCTTGAATAAGTAGAAGCGGGTCAATGAAGACCCAGATTAAGAGGCCAGGTGAGGCACTCTGCCTACCCACGCCGCCCCTCTTCACAGCCCCATGCTAATCTGTTCAAGCAACTACCAGAAAACACATTGGCACAGTAACTGGTAAACCGCTAACTGTCATTCCTCATAGCTCTGGAGGCTGCGAACTCTGAGGTCCAGGTGGCAGCATTGAGGGTGGTAGGCCTCATCTCCCACTTACCTCCCAAGGGTCCCACATCCTAATCCTCTCCCAGTGTGGGTTTTGTTCCAACATATAACTCTGGGGAGGGTACAGAGTAGTCAGTTCCTGCCTTCCCTGGATCCTAATCCTAACCCTCAGGTGCTGTGACCCAAGCATCTTTGTGTTCCCCGACTCCAGCAGAGTTCCTGGTAAATACATTTCCTATCAAGCAAGGCTGGAATACATTCATAAAGAGGAGAACACAGAGTCATCCCCCCCTTTCTTTTGGCATACAATTACCAGATTGGTCACAAAGGGCGTTGTTGCTAGCAGAGTGCGGTATAATCTTGGGGAGTGGAGGAATCGCCCGATCACAGCAGGAGTCCACACATTTACAGGCTATTGCTCATCAGACTCAATCTCTGTATATTCTCCACAACGCAGCATCATTTTTTTTTCATTACTTAGTGGACAGACTTGGCAAATGCTGACTCACTGAGTTTGTGGAGTCCTTAAGGTGGTTCTCAATTACTCTATCAGTGTTACTGTGCATCTCTCCAGCAGGACTTTATGTCATTTGTCACTCACTCTCAGGAGGGTCTATCTTTTTTTTTTTTTTTCACCTTGTCAGAAACCTGTGGAAATACTGATTTCATTATTTAACTTTTTAACCCTCCCATCCAACTGTACAGTCCTTGCAAATATAACGGGCACATTTTCTTTGTCTTTGTCCAATTAGTTCAAATTAGTTCATTAAAAGTGTTGGTTGAGGCAGGGTCAGTTTTAAAGCCCTGAGGTATGTAATTTCTTTGAGGTTGACGACAACAATTTAATCAGCACTCACTGAATAAGGATTGCTTCATCTGTGATGAATCAGCCCTCACTGTTACTTCTCCAAGCTTATTATGAACGACTGAATGAAGAGTCTGGCTGAACCTAAGCAAGACAGTAGAAAACCATTCAGTACTGTAGGGTCTCAACTGCAAGTCCTTTGTAGTCAAGTCTTTACACGTGCCAGGAAAATCCTCCCCCAGGTCCCCAGCTATGCAGAGATGTGGGATTCTTTAATCCACAGATCTTTCACGTCATCCTCTAATATTTTCTCAGTAATTATCAATATAAACGGATCCTCTTGGTGGTCTGTAACTAGCAAACACTTCTGTTTCTTTGTCTCTATGGCTGATGGTAATTTCCATACTGGAGAAGAGATGGATGAGGATTGGTGAGGACTGCATGCCAGGGTGCAGGGCAGAAGTGAACGACAGACTCCATGTTGCAGGGACAGTTGCTGAGGTGCCTGGTTCTTTGTCTCCATCAGCTGTTTTTCCTTTGTAGTTTTCCCAGCTTTTCTGACTTATTACACTCTGGGCAAACTGACGTTTCCTTGTTGCTAAAATAAGATTGGAGGCCTCTGTGAATTGGTGTGCTAGTTGGCGCCTAACTTCCTCTGATGGGAGATCAGAAGTCCCCAAGTTCCTTAACCTCTGATGATATGAGAACAGATCTCTATTTCCTAGGTTCTTAGGTCTGTGTACTTAAATCAGAAGAGAAAGAGTGAGGAAAGTTTTCCTCTTGGTGTCTTCAAGGTGAGGCCAATGCTCCCCTGCCTCCCACTATTCTCTGCAAACACCACAGCCAATTTGCACAGAAGTCAAAGCAGTTGCTGGGGAGATGGCTCAGTGGCTAAAATGTTTGCTATCAGGCATGTGGATCTGAGTTCAGACCACACAGTGCGCATGCAAAGAGCCAGGCACAAGCGCGTGTGGCTGTAATCCCACTGTTGTCGAGACAGACACAGACAGATCCTAGGGCTAGTGGCTGGCCAGCCTGGCTGAATTGGTGAGCTCCAGGTTCAGTGAGAGACGCTGTCTCAAAAAATAAGGTGGCGTGCAATCGAGGAACACAACCAACACCAAAACATCAATTTCTCACATCCACACACACTTGCACCCATCCACACATGCACACATGCCTGCATCCCCCATTCCCCTGACACCCCAGAAAGAAGTCATGGTGTACCAGTTCAAAATTAAGTTAAAATTGACTCTGAACAGTCACTCTAGGAGAACGAAATTGGCCTTTCTATAGAGAGGCATGTGGGGTGAGGTGTTAAAGCCAATGAGAAACTGACAGCAGTTGTATAGGAGTTAGGGACACGGACCCTCTCACCCTGAGCAAGCTTTCAGATGCCTGCAGCCCCAGATGAGAGCTTTACCAAAACCTCAGGAAAGATCCTGACCACAGCACCTGGCCACATCATTTAAGTGTTCCCAGTCCTTAAAGGACTCATGAGACAGCAATTGTGGATGCTTTAAGTTAGGAAATTTTGATGTAATTTGTTATGCAGCACTAAGTAGCTTCCTTACCAGAGGACTATGACTAAATGATTGGATTTCCGTACGGGAAGTGGGTAAGAGCAAAGCTTTAAGAAAACAGCGAAAGGCTGGAGAGCATCGCAGGAGGATGCTCTTCATGAAACCCACACAGGAATATAACAAAGAGCACGTGATCGCTATCTACCCTCCCGTTCACCTCACAGCAGCAACAGCTGATGTTGCATTTGGTTTTATTTCAGCTCTTTTCCTCAGCAATTATAGTCACAGAGGCACAATTACAATTGTGATTTATGGATGTACTGTTTGGCAAATTTTATTTTGCTATTTTGCAATATATCATAGCTTCTTTCTTATGCCAGAAGACCTGGCTCCAGTGTAATTGTTCTAAAAGGTACATTGTATCCCAGAGTGGGGCTCTGTAATTCATTTAAGAATTACTTCATCTGCATCTACCTATGACATCTTACTAGTTAGTGTGTTGGTTTGAAATTGCACATGATGCCACAGTAAACATCTTAGGCGATGCCTATAGTTACTTCTGTAGGGTAAATTTCTAGGTGTGAAATTGAGGATAAAAAGGTGCGTATACTAAAAGTTTTAATAGTTGATGCTTAATTCTAGGATTATTATTATTATTATTATTATTATTATTATTATTATTATTATTATTATTGAGATACATGTAATTTGTCTACATTTGCATATTCATGCTTTATTTTAAGAAATTCTCATCATTTGAACTATTCTTCCATAAATAAGAAGCCATCTTTTTGGACATTTTAAGAAATTTTCTTAACAGTTTTGAGTTAGCTATGATGCATCTGGAAATAGTTTTATGGGTTTATACTGTTTAGAGTTATTAAGCTTCTAGTATCGGTGGCTTCATATCTTTTGCCAAATTTGAGACACTTTTGGCCACTATTTCCCAGTCCTCTTTTCTTCTCTTGGTTGATTTTCTCCCTTCTCTGGGACTCCAGTGACAGATGATAGAGATGCCGGCACCATCTCTCTGACCCATAATGATCTCTTTTTTCCACCTTTTCCTCTCTCTTATTTACACCGGACACTTTTTAATGGCCTGTTCAGGGTGTCGTATGATTTCAATTCTATTTTTGCTTCCAAAATTCACATTCGGGTCATTTTTATAATTTCCATTTCTCTATTGGGACTGTTCATCTTTCTACCCATTTCAAAAATATATACTTTCTTCTTGAAATAGTGTATAAAAGCTTTAAAGTCAGCTGGGCGTGGTGGCACACGCCTGTAATCCCAGCACTCAGGGAGGCAGAGGCAGGCAGATCCCTGTGAGTTTGAGGCCAGCCAGGTCTACAAAGTGAGTCCAGGACAACTAAGGATGCACAGAAAAACCCTGTCTTGAATAATTAAAAAAAAAAAAAAAAGCTTTATAGTCTTTATCATAAATTGCAGAATCTGCAACTTCTTGGCATCCGTATGTTGGTTTGTGTGAGTTGAGACATCATGGTCCTGCACACACTCAGAAATGAAGGGAAAACAAAGCATCCCTCGCAAATGCCTACATCTTTAGAAATACTTTTATTGAGATGTGCCCACATGGAGGTCAGGGGACTACTTTGTGGCCTTGGTTCTTTCCTTCCTCCTTTATGGAGGTACTAGGGATTGAACTCGGGGCATTAGGCTTTCAAAGCAAGCACTTTATCTATTGAACCATCTTGAATTAAGGTTGTAAATGCAATTAGGTTTGTTTATATGCTGATTTTTTTGGTCTTTTTTTTTTTTTTCAAGACAGAGTTTCTCTGTGTAGCTCTGGCTGTTCTGGACTCACTTTGTAGACCAGCCTGTCCTCAAACCCACAGTGATCCACCTGCCTCTGCCTCCCAAGTGCTGGGATTACAGGCCTGTGCCACCACGTCCAGCTCTATATGCTGAGTTTTAAGATACTTTTATTTACTGATGTGTGCATGTACGTGCATGCGTGTGTGTGTTTATGTGTGTGTACATGGACACCCATATTGTCCACAGCACAGGTATGTAGGTCAGAGGACAATTTGTGGTAGCCAGTTCTCTCTTTCCACTATGTGGATCCCAGACACAGAACTTAGGTTGCCAGGATCTATGGCAAGTGCCTTTACCCACAGAGCCATCTGGTCAGCACATCACAAACACTTATAAAAACGTAAAACACCCTTCTTGGCTGCGGGTAGAAAAGGCTGTGACACCATGAGCATCAGAGTGATATTAATTATATTGCTGGTTTTCAATATGGAGGAAGGGGTTCGTAAGATGATGAATGTAGGGTCTCCCTAGCAGCTAGACAATACAAGGAGAAGAGTGTTTTCCTGAGAGCCTCCAGCAGGGGCCAGCTCCACCAGAGCTCCGGCTTTTTGCCTGGTAAAGCTGCCTTTGGATGTTTGATATACAGATCCTTAAAACACGGTAAATTGTAGCCAGGCACGGCAGCATCTGCCTGCAATCCTAGGGCTTCAGTGGCTGAGGTGGGAGAACTGTTGTGTCAGGAGTTGAAGACCAGCAACATAGCAAGCCCCTCACGCTAAAAAGAAAAGAAAGAAAAGTGTTCTTTTAAGCTTGTAGGCATTCCTTCCACTATCTGGGTCATTTTGGATTGTGTTTCCTCAACATACTATTGTGTCGAGACGCTGGCTTCAGGCTGCATCTTTGGTGCTGGAATTTTTTGCTGTAACAGGTAATCCGTCTGCATAGATTTGGCCTGGAAATTCTGCCAGCCTTCCGCTTCCATACACCGGCGTCTCAACCTTCATACTTGGTCCCCTATCTTTGCACTCCCTTAGATCATTCCGGTGTGTGTGCAGTCTGGGAGCTGGGTGGGGTTCTGTTTCTCCAATGCTCCTTTCTCATTGGCTTTCGTGTGCTGTGATGTCATCTCAACCTCAGGCCTGGGTCCCAGTGGAGAGGTGGAGGGAGTTCCCCTTTCTGTGCTCCTCGCACCCTTGAGTGGTGCTCGACTGCTCCTTTTTCCTACCCTTCCGGGAAGCGAATTGTGTTTACCCTTTTGTACCACATGGCTGCAAGTGTGGCCACAGCAGTAGGAGAACAGAGAGAGCTACCGGCATTGTCCCAGTCTCCTGGGACCACAGCATCTCTGTCAGATCACACATGCTCCTGGTGGGCTCCAACGTGCCTGTTCCTGGTGCCACTGCTGGCCTGCGGCTCAGGGTTGCCATGTGAAAGAGTGGGGAAAAGAAAGAGAGAAAACTCCGAAAATGGGCTGGAGATATAATTCAGTTAGTAGAGAGCTGCCTAGTGTGCACAAATCCCTGGGTTCCATCCCCAGCACCATATAAAACTGGTCATGGTGATGTGTGCACTCTGGAGGTGGAGGCAGGGAGACCAGAGATTCAAGGTCACCCTTGGCTACATTTTTAATTCAGTGCTCACCTAGTCCCCTTGAGACACTGTCTCAGCAAACACAAACTCACTAAAAAACATCTTCCCCTGTCCTGGTGTCCGCTGTGCTCTTAGTGAGAACTTGCGGGGGCAGGGAGGGGGCTCTCTATACACACCTGACCCTCATTTTCAAATTTGGAGATAGGGGTAGGGATGGGGGACAAACAGGACCTTTGTGGCTGGTTGAGCAGCATTAACAGTTCTGGTCTTCTCCACAATCCATCTGTCACCACTCCTTCTGAGGGTCACCACATGTGTTCTGGTCAGGTTTGGTGACTTTCCTCAGTGGAAGCGAGCAGTCAGATAGATGCGTTTGCTCTGTCACTTCTGGAACGGCAGGCCAGTCTTTGCCATGGAACTCTGCTGGAGCTGACATTCTCCTAGTGGGGTCTATCCTCTCAGGGCTGACTGTCCCACCTTATGCCTTGATGTCTTGAGCAGGAAGAGGCCACAGCCCAGCACAAATCAGTCAAGCAGTGTCCTTCACAAGAGTCACTTAGCCACCAGTGCCTACTGTGAGACCTTTATCGGAAGAGCCGCATAAAGGCCAAACCCTGTCAAGATAGCCCTGCATAAAGGCACAGAGAGAGGCTGTGTACTGCGACGTTTATGAACAACAAGAGTTTCCGTTGAACCTATTCCGCTCTGCGATAGGGAGCCATCACTCTGGCAGCACTTCATTAGGCCTTAGCATGCAAGCATGTACTCTACCAGAAGCTCTTGCCCTGTGCCTAGGCGCATGGAGCTTTCTCAGGTGTGAGGCCATCTTGACATCAAGTATGTGCACCCAGCTCTGGGGAAGGCTTCTTAGACTAGGATTTTTATTGCCACCAGGGAAGTCCAAATCACTGTGGAGCTCAAGGCTTATGCGCTTGTACTCAGGAAGGTTGTTCATGTCTTTCTGCACGCCATTCGCTCCTCTTCCCCATTGCTCACTGCAGCACTTCAGTCCCCACCCCTTGCACTTCCCACTGTCTTTGCTCTCAACATCTGCCTGTGTTGACTCTATGGCAAGACAATTGCTTCAAACCTCCTATTAGCAAGTTAAAAAGTGTAACCCCACAGGATAGGAAAAGGTGGCGTCAGGACACCCTGGGAGTGGCAATCATACCTACAGAAGCCTTCCTCGCCCAGTTGTCATGTGGTCGAGGCCTAGACACCGTGGTCCTTATGAGTCAGCTGGAGGTTCTGAAATGGGCAGACTTGCATTTCTCAGATACTTGTGGGACAGCCTGATGCTGCCTGGGAAACTGGCTCCTCCGAGCCGGACATTTGCAAGCGGGCGTGTGTTTGGACCATAAGACGCACCTGACCATAAGACGCACCAGTTTTTAGAGCAGTAAAACAAGAAAAACAGTAGAAACAGCAGTCAGACCATAAGATGAACCCTAATCCTTCCCCCATTTTTGGCGGTGGGGGTGGGTGGGTGGGAAGAAGTGCATCCTATGGTCCGAAAAAAACGGTATTCCACTGGCTGTGTAACAGGAGCTTTAAGCTCTGCTAAGTGTGGTCTTCACTCCAGAAGGCCTTCACATGCTAGTGAAAACAACTGCACCTAGTCTGTTCACACGCTTCCTGCCTGCTGGGGAAAGAGCTGGAGATACTGGGAGATGAGGAGAAAGAAACCAGGAATTCCTAAGTCTTAGAGTCTGTAGCCATTTTTTCCCATTTAAATGTTCTAGATCCTTGGGCTGGGGACATTGCTTCATGGTAGAGCACTTGCCTAGCATGCAAAAATCCATACAGCCGTGGCAGCGTTACTCAACAGAAGCGTCAGGAAAAGGCAGCTAGCGGATGTTAGACAGTGGCCTAGAAGTTCCCTGAGCCATAATATCATGGAACTGTGGGCTGCAGGGCAACTTTCCAGTGCTCAGTACTTCACACTTCCCTGCCCCAGTTGAATGGTGGCACTCAGGGGGCAAACATTCCCGTACAAGGTAGAGCCTCACACCTACGGCCTTGTGAAGCCCAGTGCTCGGGAGAGTGGAATGTGGATTCCAAAGGGCACAGGGCAAGGAGAAGAGCCTGTGACAGCACTGACCCCAAGGCTGGGTCTGGAGTGTTTGACAAAAGCAAGCATAGGAATGAGCGGCCATGGGTGCACATACTGGTGCCAAGGCCTAGAACCCATGTGTGTCCACTGGACTAAGTTGATGCCGATGGGACAGAGGATTAAATGCCCTGGTATTGAGAGCTCTGAGATGAACAAGATGATGAACAAGCTGAAGAAAGAGAGAGAATGAAGGCACCAAATGCAGCTGTGCTGCTCACTGGAGTGGTCCAAGAACCAAGGACATTGATGATCAATACTTTCTCCAGCTCCATGCCACACCAGGATTTTCCATATGGTCTGTGTTCAGATGTAAGACAGGAAATGACATCAAATGTCCATAGGAAGGGTTGTATGGAAGTGCCCAGGACCACCTGGGGCATTTTCTGTGGCTGGCTGGGTAGAGTCTCTTCCTGTCGGCAGAAGTGGTTCTGGAGAGATGCTCCTGCAACCTCCTGCTGCCTTGACCCTGTGCTAACAGGTTCTCCTGACAGCTCATGCACAGGATGGAGACATATACCAATAAAGGTCCCCAGAAACTGCACAGCACCAACCAAGTGGTACATGCCACCCAATGGAAAGAGCCACATCCCAGAGAGTGAAGCAGGCCAAGCTCCTGACTCACTATAGAAATACATGGATGCAGTTGTGTCTCGATTTCCTCTGAGATGGAGCTTTCCACCTTCAAGGGAAGTTTAAGACATAAGATACTCTAAGGGGAAGTGAAACACCTCACCCTGCAGGAACACTCCTTAAGTTCAGGAAATAAATGACTTAATAACTGTAGGAAGTCCTGAAACTGACCGATACACTGAACCCTTTCTTCCCCAAACACATATAAGCTGTATAGACTGCTGAGAGCCATGTATAGACCAGCTCTGCTTCTGCTGGCTAGAAGACTTCCAACCAAGCTGCCTGAAAACAAACACAAACAAACAAGCAAACAAAGATCAGCCAAGTCACCTGGACTCTCTCTAGCCTGCTGAGCTGCCTGCAGACTGTGCAGCTACCTCCAGGTCCTCAGACTTGTCATCTGTCACCCATGCTGGGGTGGGCTTTGCTGGTGCCACCATCTTTGAGTCATTTCTGCTCCTATAAGTGACCAGCTATACTCCTGTAAGTGACCAGCTATACTCCTGTAAGTGACTGTTCGCCATTCTCCTGTGACCCCAATAAAACTCATTGGTTCACCATGCCAGACTTTGGTAGTGTCCTCACTTTCGTCTGTTGTCAATTTCCTACCTCATGCCTCTTAAGAAATAATGTTAAACAACAGTGTGCAGTTGAGACAGACATTCTACCAAAAAGAAGAGTGTACAGGGCTGAGAGAAACATGAATGCATCAGTTCTGTGACAAATACCTCTCACAACATGAGGCACTATGATCACCTCCACTCTTTCTCTCCTTCACTGGATGGCTTCAGGAGACTTTCTGGCCTATTGGTGTCTACAGGAAAGGAGGAAAGGCATCAAACATATCAGGGAAGCTATCATATGCTATAGGCCAATACATTTAGGTGGTCATAATATTCCATCAGAATGGATGTGCTTACACATCCAAAATTCATTTCTCTTATCAGAATTGCTTTCAGTATTACCATGGATATAAGTTTGTTTGTCAGCTTGTCCAACATAGGAAGAGGGAACCTCATTTGGGAAGTTTCCTCCATCATGTTGGTCTTGTGGGCATGTCTGTGGGCGTGTCAGGTGGGCCTGAACTGTGCAAGAAAGCTAGCAGAGGGAGGCTGAGGGAGGAAGCCTGTGAGCAGCGTTCTTCTGTTGCTTCCTGCTTCAGGATCTGGGCCTGAGCTCCTGCCTTGGCTTCCCCACACTATGGACTATAAACAGTAAGTTAAAATCAACCTTCTCCTCCACAAGCTACTTTTGGTCATGGTCTTTATCCCATCAATGGAAGGCAAACTAGAATAAATGAATGAATATGTATTCTTTTCGACTCATATATTTGTATGTACACACACACACACACACACACACACACACACACACACACTTTGTGATTCCTCCAATTGCTTAGGCTCCTTTAGAGGGAGAATGGAGCTCAGGGCTGCCAGAAGTAGGCTACTGCTTGTCTGCAGAGGTTTGACCAAAGCCTAAAAGAACAGCCTAACATATCAAAGACTCTTGCAGTCTAGTTAGTTTATTACAGGAAAGTCAGAGGGTCAAGGGGAGGCTTTCCTCAGGGGAAGGGACCTTTTAACATCCAGTTCAACCTGACACAGAAACTTTGCTTCCCAGTGGTGTTTAAACCTCTCTGCACATGTAAATTTCCAGGGAACCCACAGAAAAATTTTAATTCAGAACATAGCTGCTCTGGTAAGAGAGCACATCCAAAGACTTAGGGCTGTATGATCCGGCTGGAATACAGATATGCCTTTAATTTCAGCAGACAGAGGCAAGCAGATCTCTGAGTTCAAGGCCAGCCTGATATAGAACAAGTTTCAGGTAAAGAGAAAAGCTTAGGTCCAGGAGTGGTGGCACATGCCTTTAATCCCAGCTCTCAGGAGACAGAGGTATGCAGATCTCTGAGGTCTAGTCAGTGCTGTTCAGGAAGTTCAGTTGAGTGAGTGAGTTGAGAGGCCGTGCAGCGGAGCTGTGCTTGCGGCAGTTCAGTTCCTAGAATTCAGAGGCAGTTTTTACTGGAAGAGTTTTACAGAGACAGGCTGACGAGAGAATGCAATAGACACAGGTAAAGACAGAATGAGACAGAGAGTGAGGAGGAGCCAGAAGATTAGGACAGATTGCTAGAGTTAGTTTGAGGTCAAGCAGAGCAATTCAGGAGAAGCTAAGAGAAGCCAGTTTGAGTCAGTCAGCTTGGAGAGGAGTTTGAGCCAGAACAGATGAGTTGAACCAGCCAGCCAGAGCTCAGAAAGAGCTAGAAAGGGTAAGTCTCAGAGGCTGAAAGCATTCTAGGCCTCTGTTAGACTGTATGGAGACTAGAAGCTTCCAGGGGACTAGGTCTGGCTTAGCAGATGGAGGCAGTAAGCCTTTGAGACAACAATTAAATCAGATGAGTAAAAGTTACTTTAACAGAACCCTAGAAAATGCCCCTGCCTGCAACCCTAGCATGCACCAAACTCATGAGAATCGCTGCAAGTTTAGGTGGTATGGAACTTCCAAGTTTCTGAGTAATTTTTTTTTTTTATAGAGTTGAAATCCATCAAGTCTTCTTTCCATCCAGGACAAGCCCTAGGCTCTGGCCTTCTGTTTGTTGTCTTTGGCTTTGCAGGAATAACCTAGGCCTCCTTGGTCGTCACAGAAGCCCAATGAGAGACCCTTGAGAGCTTGGGAGGACTCATGGCAAATGCATGCAAGACATGTGCCAGGCAGGCTTTCAGTGTCGCCTACATCCAAAAGATTCTGATGATGCTGTTTACCGTGCAACAGAAGCGAAACATCGGGTCTGGGAGATGCTAACTTTCTGTTCTGTGAGATCATAGGCACACCTCAGCAGCTGTAAAAGCAGGACTCTCTCTTGCCCCCCCAGACTAACAGCTCTAGGATAGGAAGAAAATCACTCTCCTCACTGGAACAGACTTTTCTTCATTTGGAGTGAGTGTGTGTGTGTGTGTTTGTTGTATGTTTGTATGGGAATTGCATTTCATTAGCTACCCTGTGGGTTGTGACGCTGCTACTTTCTCCAAACCAAATAGAAGATGCCATTTAGTCAGGGTTTATCTTGTGTGTCTCTATGTATATTTATGTTGAGGTTTCTCTCTGTAGTCCTGGCTATCCTGGAACTCACTCTGTAGATAGATCAAGCTGGCCTCAAACTCGGAGATCTGCTTGCCTCTGCCTCCCAAGTGGTAGGATTAAAGCACAGACCACCACTGAGCAGCCCAGGGTTTAATTAAAACATATTTTTAAAAAATCTCTCTATAAAAGAAAAAGTCATGAACCCAGGAAAGTTTATTTTTTCCTAAATCTCTCCCCCGCAAAAAAACCCCAAAACAAACAAACCAAAAACCTCCCTCCCCTCTCCCCCATTTAAAGCAGAGTGAGGCAATTTAGAGACTCTAATGCTATGTAAGCTTGCGTGTTAATTATAGGTTCCTTGGTGATGTGCGTGACCTTGACTTTTACTCATTCTGGAGTGTTGAGTTTGGAACCTTAAGTGGGTTGTTGATACAATGTGCTTAGAAACAGGACAGCCCTCTCTCTTTCCCAAAGCAGAGCATATTAATTTGTTTTTGGTGTGGGTACCAAGAATGCATTCATTCTGCAGGAGACCAATTTAGACCAGTGGTATAATTGGACAACACTGGCATTATTTATGCTTCCTGACAGTGAATGTGAGAGGACATCCATGAGTACAGCTCAGCCAAGCTCTTGTTGATTTGAGGTTTATATAATGAAGGTTGGAGACCAACCAGTAGCCTATTCCTGGGGTTGGAGCTGCTGGGTCACCCAAAGGACCACTTCAGCCTTGGCCCAGGGGCTACCTAAGGCCGTCAGGAGGAATACTGGCCGAGTTGCCAACCATCCTGCTCTCCTCTGAGCGTCTCCTATCAAACCTGCGTGCACAGGGAAAGGGACCTGGGGGCAGGGCAGACAGTGGCATTGGTCAACTCAGTCTCTTCAGCTGAGCTTGGGGGAGTGAACGGGCCCAGGGGCTGTGCTGGCGGAGACCTGGGAAGTGGTGGGAGATGCTGAGCTGAAGGGCACTAGGCTTACCCACTGCTCAAGTCACCCGGAGGCTGGGTTTTTCTAGCCTGAGTCCCTGTGTAGATTTTCTTCTTTCTTTCTTTCTTTCTTTCTTTCTTTCTTTCTTTCTTTCTTTCTTTCTTTCTTTCTGTCTGTCTGTCTGTCTTTCTCTTTTTAGATTTATTTATTTCTTATTATGCATGCATGGCTCTGTCTGCATGTACACCTGCAGGCCAGAAGAGGGCATCAGATCACATAATAGATGGTTGTGAGCCACCATGTGGTTGCTAGGAATTGAACTCAAGACCTCTGAAAGAGCTGTCAGTGCTCTTAACCTCTGAGCCATCTCTCCACCCCCACCCCCACCCTCACCCCTGCCCTGGTGTAGATTTTCTTTGAGAAAATGTCATATCGCCACAAATAAAGAAGGTTCCAGCCTCAGCAACGTGGATTCTTACCTCCATTAAAATTCTATGAATTTAGGGCTGGAGAGATGGCTAAGCTCATAACCAAAAATATAAGAATTTAACCAGTACCTCTCCATACCTGAGGAGAGTTGCTCTTTCCCATTTCCAGAGTGGTGGTAGAGAACCCTGAGAAAAGGCCCCCTGGCTCATGTGGTGGTGCACGTCTTTAATGCCAGCACTCAAGGGGCAGAGGCAGGAGAATCTCCGTGAATTCAAGACCAGTCTGGTCTACATATCAGATTCTAGGCCCGGGCTACACATCATGAGACCTTGCCTCAAAAGCAAAACAAAACAAAAACTGGAAAGAAAGAAAGAAAGAAGGAAAGAAATTGCTTCTTTCTTATTGCACTGGGTTTTTAAATTGGGCAGTTGACTGGCAGATGGATGGCCACGCCCACCCGGAGTACTTCAGGACCCTAACCCACTAGCATGGTGGAGCCAAGAGTCAGCTTGAGCTCGCACAGCACCTCCTCCCTCCTCAGAGCGCTAGGGTTAGAGATAGCCTTTGTCCCACTTCTCATTTTTCCTGGAACGCTGCCTTAAGAAGTAGTTTCTTTAGGTTTAAAGTTAAAGCCTTTAACATTCCAATTGATAATTAAAACAGGGACAAATTCATCTGGAAAGTTCATGGACTCAGCCGGTAAGAATAGTATGTTCCAGCTTCAGGTACTTAGGACCCTGAATTCCGTGGCTCCAGGCGTGCCCAGGTGTTTACCACTGGTTGCACAGTCCCGTCAGAGGAGGACTTTTTGCACTGTTACTGCTCTGTGTCAGCAGTTGGGCAGCTTAGATTTGTTCCCTGCTTCTTGGCCGTCCCCTCCAGTGCTAATAAAGATCTGCCGTGAGATGAGATTTCCATCCGTACACTGTGTTTCCATTCCATCTGATTGAACATTTCCTGGGCTTGCCAAGCCTGGGACAGTCCTGTCAGCACCCCAGTCAGCAGTTGCCTCCAGCCCCAGCCTCAGTGAAATCGGGATGACGCTATTTCCCCCAAGTGGTAAGCCCTAGCTTTTCCACCTGGGAAAACCCACTGAAGATAAGTAAAGCCCTGACATAGGTGCCTTGTCTTTTACAAGCGGTGTCTTACGGATGGATAAGAGGAGAAAGAGTACACAATATGATCACGTGCTAAAAATTCATCTTTTAGACAGGGCAGTGGTGACTCACACCTTTCATCGCAGCAGTCAGGAGGCAGAGCCAGGTGGATCTCTGTGAGTTCAAGGCCAGCCCGGTTTACTAAGCGAGTGTAGTATTACCCAGAGAAACAAACGAACAAACGTTTGTTTTTTCATGTGTGAGAGGAAGAAAATAGAAATTGCCTTCTATTTTACCTGCAGTTTGGATCTTTGCAAACACCAGATTTCCAGACCATTTTCCACCGGGGACACCCTTGGATGGTCTTATGTGATGTTCCCCCATCCCTGTGGACCAACGCCCCCCAACAGTTCCTGTGTTGTCCTGTCCCATACAAAAATGGCACAGGCTCCCTTTTATGTTTGTGTAGTTCTACACACACACACACACACACACCATCTCCTCTGGGCCGTGCCTTTGAGCTTTGAGCTGGCCAGTGGGCCAGACTATTCGGAAGGAAGGTGAGGGCCCAGCGCTGTTTGGTGCAGGCCCCTGCTTGTCTGTGGCGCTTTGGCTGAGACCCAGACGATAGGTATGGCAGTGTGAAATAAGACACATGCTGGTGTCTTGCTTAGCTGAGGGAAGAGGACCGTGGACTGCATTCATGTTTATGATGAGTCATGGCTCGGCATCTTCCTCTGTATGGATGATTTCCGATCTATGGCAGATTCAGCAAACTCGCTCATGAAAAAAACTGCTTGGAGAAGAAACTCTCCCTTGAGTGTAAGCAGTTGTTCCTCCTCGTCCTTCTCCAGGGACAGTGACAGTTGAGGAAAGAGGAGGGCAGGGCGGTGATGGCGTTCACCCCGTGTCGGCATCAGCCAGGACATTCGCTTGCAACGCTCTGTGGCCTGTTGGAGCTATTCGTGCACATGGTACCGTTGCTACCATTGGCCAAGGCTGACCCTGACATTCACTCCACAACTGGCTCGCGTGAAGATGCTATGGGGAGAGGCAGCACAGGCCACACCCACTCCAGCTCCCCTAGCGGTTGCTTTTGAACCGGTCCCCTGAATTGTCTCTTCAGGCCTTCCATCACGTCACATCCTACCTCCCCTGAGCTACCTCACCTAATCCTGTGAGTATAACTTGTGTTATAGATACCTCTGTGCTAGGGTCTGCTAAACTGATGTTTCCCTTTTTCTCTAGTACATTCGATTCGTGCCTCTGCCTCCTTGACATCCCGTATGGCTATGTCATAGAGATCTCAAGTATCGCAGGTTTATATTTAAATCCTTTTCTTTCCCAACAGCCTGTGTGTCTGAGACACTTCTGTGGGTCGCGTATTATCACACCCACATACACTTGGACATCAGGCGAGGGTCCTTCTCCTCCCCATGTCTTTATTGCCTGTTAC
The DNA here is from genome assembly GCF_903995435.1 of Acomys russatus. Classification (NCBI taxonomy): domain Eukaryota; kingdom Metazoa; phylum Chordata; class Mammalia; order Rodentia; family Muridae; genus Acomys; species Acomys russatus. The sequence continues at coordinate 4,720,704 of NC_067159.1, forward strand.
TGACCTGCATTAAAATCTCCAGTGGTTTCCCATCTCTTTCACAGCAGCACCGCAGCCCTGAGTGTCACATAAAGGACCTTCATTATCCAGTTCCTACCTCCCACACCCGCCTCAGCCAAGGGCTGCTTCTAGGACCTTTCCAAAGCAGCCATGTGATTCTGTACACTCAGTCATAACACACATGATGATGATGATGATGATGATGATGATGGTGATGATGATGACAACGATGATGATGATAATTACTTTAAATTTTATTTCGTTTGTATGGATCCCCTGCCCGTGTGTCTGGGTACCAAGTACATGCCTGCTGCCCACAGAAGTCAAAAAATGATGTCAAATCCCCTGGAACTGGAACTAAAGATTGTTTTGAACTGCTGTGTGGGCACTGGGAATTGAACTTGGGTCCTCTGGAAGAGTAGCCAGTGCTCTTAACTGCTGAGCCATCTCTCTGGACTCCAACACTGTGTTTTATTCTGGGAGCATGCTCCACTTCCTTCCTCCCCACCACTCTTGGATTGTCTCAAGACAGTTCTGATGTCATCTCTTTTTCTCCATAACAAGCTGACCTGAGGGTTAGCAGCTATGGAATTTCTATTAGGGACTTAACACTTTGACTAAATTGTCTTCTTATCTTTTTTGTTTTCTAATCCGCCCAAACATCCTGTAATGTGATGCTCCTGATCCTGGTAAACACAGCAGCTGGTTAAAAGGACAATCTCCCAAATCTTTGTGGGTGGGTCCAGCCAGTCTGTGCTTTGATGGTTCCCCCAAGTGATTCTGGAATAGGGGAGGACCACGGAGCCCTCCACTACAGAGCTTGGAGAGACTGCACAGGCTGTGTGTGACAAAGCGCAGAGCAGAGCTGGGGCCTCAGCCAGAGGGACGCCCTCCCTCTCAAGTACTTGGAAACCAGCTCATTGTCTCCCAGAGATGGTAAAGATACTGTCTAAAGTAGACAGCAGCTAGAGGGTTGGCGGTGTCAGGCTCTGCAGACACAGGCGCCTGCATTGCTAAGCTTTAGGAAAATCTCCCAGAAGCCCATGGGCCACACACCAAATCCAACGTTTGGAAAACAATGTAGTTGCTTCAGAGCAATGGTTCTCAACCTGTGGGTCTCCATCCCTTGGGGGTGGGGGCAGTTACATATCAGATACTTACATTACAATTTGTAGCTACCAAAATTATAGTTGTGAAACAGCAACAAAGTAGTTTTATGGTTGAGGAGTCACCACAACACCAGGAACTGTATTAAAGGGTCACAGCATTAGGAAGGTTGAGAACCACTCCCATTAAGGGCCATGGGGCTGAGGAAAATAAAATTGTGGGAGACTGTCCCAAGTATGGTTTTTCTGTTTGTTTGTTTGTTTTTTTGTAATCACTCAGATTTTCTCCTGAGCCAGCAAGTTTATTAACTTCCTAATTTAGCAAGGTGTCGCACTAGAACTCAGGGTGGTGGCTTCTGGGACTCGCCCAGTTCTCAGCCTTCTTTAGTAGTTTCTTAAAATGTAGGCTTTTAGTTCCAAAGATATCTGTGTTTCCCTTCAAGGCACCATTCCGGGCCAGGGAGGAGCACTGTGAAAGCAGCAATGCTTTGCTTCAGGGGACAACTTCTGGGCCAGGGAGATGGCGTGGCTGGGGGTTCTTGTCTGCCAAATCCTGTGACCCGAGTTTGATCCCTGAGACCTATGGTGGAAGGGGACGAACAACCCCCAGCCAAGTTGTTCTCTGAACTCTTCATGCTTTGTCCCTTCCATGTACACACACACACACACACACACACACACACACACACACACACACACATGTATTTTTAGAAGGTGTCTTTTCTTTTCACCATCCTGGTGGCAGAGTTCGATGACAGGGTGTTTCCCTCGCATATAGGATACCCTGAGCTCTACCCCTATGGTATTGTGGTTGGGAAGGGCGTGTGTATGTGTGTGTGTGTGTGTGTGTGTGTGTGTGTGTGTGTGTGTGCGTGTGTGTGTGATGACTTCCTACTTGTCGACTGAGAGAAGTGACTGGTTATAACCAAGAAGTGAGTGACAGGAGGACGCTACAGAGTGTCTGAGGAGTCCTCAACTACCTTACTACTGTGGAGAAGACCATCAGTGGCTGACAAGCACCGTCTTCCAGACTGAAATGTAGACTGCTAGTTTGTCCCAAGTCCTATTCTGGGGATACTACCAGCTGGTTTTTTAGAATTTGGAATGAAACAACAGGGACCCCCCTTGTCTCCCCCTGCCTTTAACCTCTAACAATTAGACTCAAATGGAAATTCGGGATTTCCTTCTACCCAAGTTTAAGCCACAAGTTGCTGTAGCAATAGCATATCTGGTTGTAGTAAAAACTGCCAATCACTTAGCGTCACGTTCCAGCTGTTAATATCTGGAAACGTCTGCCAGACTCATCACTATGTCAATATTTTGGTACTTGTGAAACCTGTCTCTAGACTGCATTGCTTAATGCACCCACGAAGCAGAAGGATTATGGTAGCGCAGTTGTAAATAGTCAGATAAATTTTGACATTGTTTCAAACTGCATTTTTGGTAACATTTGCTTCTTCTGTAGTCTTATATATTTTATTTATGTATCGAAAGCTTTATATTAAGATGTTGTCCATAGGCTCTGCCAGTTGTTAAAGATATTCATGACATTAAACAAACAAACAAATAAAACAAAACAAAAAAGAGCAAGAGCCCTGAGGATGGCCAGGCTAAGCAGAATTCGACCCAGCTGCCCTGGTGCTAATGCCCTTTTTATTCATGACACCTGCCAACTTGAGTCTATTTTGGCCCAAGGCTAGCAGTAAATTGATGACCATTCTATCAGTACTCAGAGCTATAGCCAGCCAGGGCTCAGGCCATTAGGCAAGAGGCAATGAGAGTCTATGGTGGCTTTAATTCAAACTCTGGCCCAGCCCTTCAGCTAAATCCAAAATGCCATAGCCATTTGGGAACCTAAGTTCTTTTTCTCATTACCTCTGATGGGGGAGATTTCAAAAATCATTATCTGCATTTCTAATATGCATTTCATGCCAATCACGTTGGTTTCTTTCAGGTACCTGAGGAGAGTTCAGTAAATATTACAGTGAGGCAGGCAGTGGGGATAAGGAGACTAAGCCCTGCTTTAGGGGGACACACTCTACCTGGGTAAGAATGTAGGCGGAGCCTGTATTTGGGTAATGTATTTACTTAGCATCAGCCAGAGAGCAGACGGAAATTAGTGGTGGGATGGACTTGTCCCGACGATGGCGTGGGATGGGGACGCCTCAGCAAGAGAAGAAACTGCTGGGACCAAGAAATGCAGGGCGTGAGGCTTTGAGTGCATGGGAGAGAGCTGTGGCCTTCATGTTGCTGGAGGGAATAGGGAAAGATTTGTTAGAAAATGCCAATCTCTAAGGTGTCACCCACGGGAACTAATGAGGCGTTCGTCCAGGGTGCTGTGCACAGTGTGATGAGGGATGAGTCTGGATGAAATTTTTTGGCAAGGTGTGAGGGCCAACTATTTGTTCTTGATAATTAAGCTAATAGTTAGATAAGGAGCTCTCCTTCCCGCCTGCCTCCTGCCTCCATCCCTTCTTCCGTCTCTCTTCCTTTTTTCTTCTATTTCCCCCTTCTTGGTTTACATACGGGAGACAGCAAAGCTTAATGGTCTGACCTTTGGGAAAAGGCACTTCCCACTCAGCACTGCCTTTTCTCAGGGACAAGTTTTCTGCACCTTGGTTGTTCCCGCCTGTAAATTAGGAGTACAAATCGCTGCTACCCTGGGCTTGCAAGGATGGAATGAAAGGCTGGCCCCAGGTGCTCAGCGCAGGGCACGGAGAACTTATAATGCCTGCAGCACTCACTCAGTACAGAGCCTGGAGTCCTGAACACAGGACCCACAGCACTCAGTTCAGGGCTGGCAGTGCTTAGCATAGGGCTTTTTATAGTACTCAGCACAGAGCCTGCAGCACTCAGCACGAGGCTTGTAGCACTCAGTAGGTGCTTGCAACACTTAGTACAGGGCCTGTAGTGCACAGTGGGGTGTGGGGTGTGGTGGCTGTTATTTATTCATCATTCAGCTGCTGTTTATTCATGATATTTTATATCATGTTTGTATTTTTATATTTTTTGTTTTTTCTGGGTTTGAGTTTTGTTTTGTTTTGTTTTGTTTTCTGAGACAGGGTTTCTATGTGTAGCCTTGGCTGTGCTGGACTCGCTTTGTAGACCAGGCTGGCCTCGAACTTACAGAGATCCACCTGCCTCTGCCTCCCTGGGTGCTGGGATTACAGGCATGCGCCACTGTGTCCGGCTCATGCTTGTATTTTTTAAATCTCAAAATCAAGCCCCCCCCCCCAAGTAATATTTCTTTGAGCTTTACTGTATATGTAACCTCATTGCACCTCCAGTATTTTATTGAATCCAAAGAAGACAGGCAGGACACGGCAAAATTGAATGACAAATCGAGATCATTTTCTAACCATGAGGGAGGGGGTCAGGGGAGGAACCAAGGCTGTATGTAAAATTTGCAGGCTGATTCTTCATTCCACTACTGGGGACATTAGCATGAAGGAATGATTAGGTAAGTAACGAACAGTCTGTTCTCTGGGTCCTTAACAGATCAGCCTTTATCAGCAGTTCTGCTACATAAAACATTTTATGAGTTTGCCTCGCGGTAGTGAAATGTCAGGCTCTGAGTACTGAGGCAACTTATGAATGCAGACCGATTTCGTTTGCTGAAATCCATGGAGGCCCTTGAGTTTGACCAATTGTCTTTTGTCAGCGGATTTTTCCAGATTTTGGCATTGGAGATGAATCTTCTGAACTAAGCAGACCAGAGTCCACTCTGAACGCAGTGATGCGTGGACTGCTTAACCGTTAGGAGCCTCAGTACATATGGGGAGCCGGCCCTAAGCCTTAGGGTTTGGGCACAGGTCATAAAAGAGAAGATACATGTGCCCAGACAGTGGAGTCCAGCGCACATCCACCAAGCGTGAGCTTTCTTTTCTTGCCTCATTCTTTTCTTCCTTTCTGCTAGCTGTAGCCAACAGGCATGACGCTGTATAGGCACAGAGGGAACACTGAAAGTATTTTATAGGAGGTATTAAATGCAAGTAGAAAGTGCTCTGACTGCTGGGTGTGATCATGTGTGACACATGCCTGTGGTCCCAGCGCTCAGGAGATGAAGGTACAGCATGGTGGGTTGGTGGCCAGCCTGCGCTACATAGAAAAGAAAATGAATCCTGACAATAGTTTCCCCTGCTGATGTACTCATGGGCCCAAACTGAGCCTGTGTCAGCTACACATTTAAAATGTGTCCAGGGTATGTTTGTGTCGGTGAGGTTTCTGTCTGTCTCTCCGTCTCTGTCTCTGTCTGTCTCTGTCTGTCTCTGTCTCTCTGTCTCTCTGTCTCTCTGTCTCTCTCTCTCTCTCTGTAGGTCTCTGTCTTTCTGTTTCTCTGTCTCTGTGTCTGTCTGGGCAGACAATCAGACTGCCCACTCTCCCATACCGGATGTTCATCTCTCTAAGTAACGACCTTTGTGGTGACTGAGACATCTAAAGACCTGGATCCTGATCACGTTTTTTTTTTTTTCTCCCTCTAGTCAAGTAAAACTAATAGAAGACCAATTGAGCCTTCTCTTCTGCCTTTAAACCTGTTAAATGGAAATTATTCTCCTTGCTCCATTTACCCCCAAAGATTTGGTAAAGATAAAATAAGAGAGCACAAATGAGGTAGTTAAAACAACAACCACAACTACCACCACAACAACAACAACAGCAACAACTGAGGAGGGCTGCGGAAAGAAGGGAGCAGGGCGATTACAACAGCAGAGCTCAGTTGCTTTGGACGCCACTCATGCAGAATTCATGAGAACCCAAAGGGGGCACGCAAATGTTCACCCTTGCCCTGTTACAGAAAGGGATTTGCTAAATAATTGAACACCATGAAATAATAGATGAGGGATATGTTTAACCTACTTATGAGAATGATCCGGCTTCGCACACTTAAGAGTAGTCATTTACACGTTAAAAATTCATGAGTCACCCCTGTGTTCTCTCCGGCAAGCCCTGGAATACCTCGGTTTAGCTACACTCAGCTGTGCAAATCAGAATCAAAAATTGAACTGACTTCTGGGAAATCTTACCTCTCGTTTTCAGCCTGGGTTTCAAGTCTGGCTCTGAGGTACAGCATTTGCCTGGCGTGTACAGGGTCCTGGCTTCAGTCCCCAGCACCCTGAAACAAAGCACGATTTAGATGTAGACATGGTGACACTAGCTCTAAGTCAGGAAGACTTCCGGATTCCCATTCTATCAGAAAACCAAAACCCAGACTGTGTCTGCCGTCAGTCCGGGCTGCATTGTGTGTCTGTTTGGAGAAGGACTAACGCTTGCTCTCACTCTCTCCCTGTAAGCAGCCTGGGGTGACCTCTGAAAAAATTATTCATGATTCTTGACGTGGAAAACCCTGAAAGCCCATATAAATCGAGAGGCTCACGTTGTCTTCACTTCAAGAATGTCTGTGAAACCGCTCCGGGTCATATGCTAAAAGCCACGTCTGGAAGATATCACTTCAAAGACACAATGTGGGCTGGGGGTGTGGTGGCATGTGCCTTTGATCTCAGCATGTTGGAGGCAGAGCAGGTGGATCTCGCCTGGCCGACATGGTTGAAGCTGGGAAATAACAAAGCAGTGTGTGGCACTCTGGTGGTGTAATGGCGAAGTCGGTAGGTGTGCTTAGAAAGAATGCTGAGCTTTCACTACATACACTTAAGAAAAAGGAGACTTGTACAGTACGTAAGCATCAAGGTGTTGATTCGCTGGCTTTCCATGTGTCCACTCACCTAGGTGCCCAAGATCCATCACTGTACATGAGATCCCGTGTCACACAGAGAGAAGCCTCAGGTCTGAATAGGACTGGCTCCCATAGGGTCATATATTTGAATGCTCGATCACTAGGGAGTGGCACTACTTGATAGGGATTAAGAGGTGTGGCCTTCATGTCCCCTTGTTGGGGAGGCCTGATGGCACTTGGAGGAAGGATAGCATACTACCAAGAAGAGACTTGATACCCTAGCGTAATATTCAGGGGGAGGAGGTCCCCCTCAGTCACAGTCATAGGGAAGGGGAATGGGGTGAAAGCGGGAGGGAGGGAGGAATGGGAGGATGCACGGGATGGGATAGCGAATGAGATGTAATATGAATGATTTCATTTTTCAATAAAAAAGAGGTGTGGCCTTGTGGGCGTGGGTGTGGCCTTGTGGGCATGGGTGTGGCCTTGTGGGAGTGGGTGTGGCCTTGCTGGAGGCACTATGTTGCTGCAGGTGAGCTTTGAGGTTTCAAATGCTCGAGCCAGGCCCCGTGTCACTCTCTGCTCCTGCTGCCTGCCAGTCCTGATGCAAAACTCTCAGGTCCTCTCGAGCACCATGTTTGCCTGCATGCCACCATGCTTCCCGCCATGCTGAAAATGAACTCAACCTCTGAAACTGTAAGACAGCCCTAATCAAATATATATATATGAACGATTTGCTGTGCTGTGGTCATGGTGTCTCGAAATAAAAAGTTATGACATGAAAACAAATTTAAAATAAAATAAATGCAAGTGAAAGGTTTTTTTCGTGTTTGTTTATTTGTTTGTTTTTTAAATCAATCTGTCCAGGCCTAGAGAGATGGTTCAGTAGTTAAGAGTGCTTACTGTTCTTACAGAAGATGCAAATTTACTCTCCAGGCCCACATCATCAGGTGGCTCACAACCACTTGTTCCAGGGGGATCTGATGACTCCCTCTTCTGGCCTCCCCTGGCATCTCCACTCAAGTGTACACATTCGTACACAAATCTTTTTTAAGGCGTGCTGTTTCAGTTTCCTCCTCAGCCAGCCCTGTTTTCTCTCTGTGCAGACCAGTGATGAGAAAACCAAGCATAAGCCTTACTATCTCCCTCTCTCCTCCTTCCTTGCCTGGCCAGTGAGAAGGTTGGCGGTGGTGATGAGGAAGCTTTAGTGATGCAATGTGCAGATAAACCCATGGGCACACAGCAAGATTCATGTGGACCAGGAGAAGAATCACAAGAAACCAAATGTTTTAAAGGTGACAGTTACCACAAGCATCATAAGAATACTTTATGAACCCCCTGTCATAATTATGCCTGTTTTTTTTTTCTTCTTCTTGAGAGCATTTTGCTGCAGAGTCCTTTTATGTGTGTGGGCACACACATACCATGGAGTGCGTACGCAGGTCAGAGGGCAGCTTGTCTGGCTTGGCTCTCTTTTACATGTAGGTTTTGGAGACCAAATTCAGGCCATCGGGCTTGGTGGCAGGCATGCTTTCCTGCTGAGCGGTCTCCCTGGCCTTTGCTTATCTTTTCAGCTGATTACAGCCCTACTTAAAAGGGAAGACAATTAACATTTTCATATGGTGCATCAGAATTTCTTTTAAAAATATTTTTTGCCTGTGTGTGTGTGCTCATGCACACACATGCGAGTACGTGTGTGTGAGTGCGGATGCCACAAGGTGTAGAAGAGGTATCAGCTCCCCCAACACTGGAGTTCCAGGCAGTTGCAACCATCCATACAGATGCTGTTGCTCTTAGCCACCAAGTCTTCTCTCCAGCCCCAGAATTTTTAAAATCATTGATGATTTTACTATAGTGTTTTTAGCCCTGCATCTTGTCGTCGGCCAAGTCATCGTCATCTTTACAATTATATTCAAACTTGAAGATCTTTCATCATTCCCATCGGGAATTGTCACGCTTGGTGCTCTGTGTAGAATTCACACAACACAAACAGAAGTCCCCATAAATTCTGTGGCTAAGGGCACTCATCACTAATAACTGCAGAGCAGATCGGGGGCCTAGTGGCCAAGCACTTGCCTTGGATTTGATCCCTAGCATAACAAAATAACAACAAACGTCATTCACTCCCTGTGACTTCATCACTGCATTTTCATGCTTCTTCTTCATAGGAAAGAACTTCTGGGCTGATGAAGGATGGAGGAGCAGGATTGTCATCCTACGTACTCTTCCATCCGTTGTCTTAAGAGAACTTCTCGTGTGCTTTGTGGCTCCAACCACTTCAGACTTGAGTTCTCCTCCAGTCTCCATCTGTGCCTGACGCTGGGTGCTACAGGGCACATTTCATCTCCACATGGCCCCAGATCTGTGTCTGTACAACAGAGTTGTGTGTGAGTTGGCACAGTGGGCAAAAGGAATGTTCTAGAAAGCCATTTTGCCTCTGAATAGCTTGCAGTAGTATGATGTCTACAGAAGCGGCCTTCGCCCACAGGAACACATCTCCATAAATGCAAACACAAAACTTAGTTCTCTTCCTCCACCCTACCCCCAGCATGCCTGGAGGAATCTGTATTGTCTCCTCACCTAGAGCGAGAGATTTGACTAGAGTGGGAATGGGAGTGAGGAGGAGAGATGCTTAACCAAGTACAATTAAAGTAACTTACTTTTGAAGCTTAAAATCAAGTTGGTGAACCTGAGAGTAGACTTACGGGTGATCTTGGGCTCTTAGGATCCCATAAGTGAGAGGCCCTGAGGCCAAGCTTTCATGGTGGAAGAGGGTGTCTATTCCCTGAGAAGAGTAAGAGTTGCAGCTCTTGATGGTGCACAAGAAGCGATGTGGCCGGACGGAAGGCCAGGATGCTGTCTGAACAAATACAGTGAGGCATCTACAAGTCTGGTCAAGCAAGGGTCAACAGCTTCCTTAACAGGTTCAAGCAGAGGTGGCAGCAATCCTCTGCACGGTGGCAGATTCCTGCCGCATCACTCTGGGCTTGCTGTCACTGATGCTAATTGTGAGTAACTGTGCCCTTTGTCTATTCCAACCCATGTTTCCCCTGAAGTGACATCACCCGGAAGCTGCCATTCTGTCATGATTAAAACGTAGCTGTAAGTCTAAACTCAGGATGCTTAATACAAGCCGATGTGCATGCAGCATAAATATTTGAATTCCACTGGGATTGGAGGGAAGTGCCACCATGTTGGGCTGGGCATGCCAGTTCCTACGTATGCTTGGTATATGAACTAGAGACATCGGGAGAAAGAGAGGCTGTGAAATTTCTGTCGAGAGGAGCAAGCCCTTTAAGGATAATGCTAAGCTCAGAAGCTAGAAGGAGGCTGGCTAGAGAGATGGAAGCGACAGATAGGGCCCAGATTAATGCTCTAAGAACTGCGAGTGAGGCCAGGCCTGGAGCACTACGGGGCTTCTGCTGAACACAAGTACATTTTGTCCCTGACAAGCTAAAGCCTGTTACACTGACTTTCTGCCCACTGCAACAGGAAGAATGCTGATTGATGCAGCAGAGAATCAAACCAAGGCAAGGGGGAGATCTGAATCAGTTACCATGGTGACCACGGTGGGGTCAAGTGAAGAAAGCTATGTGGAAGATAGGAAACCGGCTGGGACTCAGGGAAGTGGCTTGCTGCAGCAGAGAGCAGGTGCTCAGGTTTGGGACAAATGGACCAGGGTTATACTAACCGCTCATCTGCTTAATATTTTCATAAACCTGAGGAGGGCACTCAACATTATGGGTCTCAGCTTTCCTGTCTATGGAATGGGGAAAGTGTGCTTACCTGGCAAGTAAGGGGATGTGTGTAGCCTCCCCAGCAGATGATGCTTTTAGAATAGCTGAGCTCTCCTGGCACCATGGCAACAGGCATGAAAGCTGCTGCAATATAAAACATCCACATTTGTTGCTGGCATTCTTGGGGCTTTTTTTTTCCTCTCCTTACCACGTTTTCATGTTATCTTGTTTCTTGCTGTTGATACTGGAAGATGCCATTGAAGCTGTGATGGCTGCCATCGTCACTGGAGCACACACTTCATAGCTGTGGTGGCTGCTGTTGTCACTGGAGCACACACTTCATAGCTGTGGTGGCTGCTGTTGTCACTGGAGAACACACTTCATTCTTATGGTTTCCATAAGTCACCTTTAATCCTGACAGTCATGAATCAGAGGGGGGGGGGGCACACCCTGCTATGCTTTGAATGCTTCCCAGAAAATGTCTAGGTATTGTAAATTTGTTCCTCGATTTCATTCATGAGTGGTGTGCCTTATAGTCTTATGTCACCTTAGCACAAGCTAAAGTCCTCTGAAAGAAAGGAACCTCGGGTAAGAAAATGCCTCCATAGGGTCCAGCTACAGGACATTTTCTTAAGTAGTGATTGATGAAGGAGGACGCAGCCCATTGTGAGTGGTGCCATCCCTGGGTTGGTGGTTCTGGGTTCTATAAGAGAGCAGGCTGGTCAAGCCATGGGGAGCAAGGCAGTGAGCAGCACCCCTCCATGGCCTCTGCATCAGCTCCTGCCTTCAGGTTCCTGCCCTGTTTGAGTTCCTGTCCTGGCTTCCTTCAGTGATGGACCACAACAGGGAAGTGTAAGCCGCACAAACCCTTCCTCCCGAGCTGCTTTTGGTCATGATGTTTCACTACAACAGTAGTGAGCATTCACTGAGACAAGTGGTATCTGGTGTGGAGCCTTCGGGAAGGACGCCATTAGAGTTAGACAAGAAGACCATTTGTGTGAGGTCCCCATGATGGCATTAATGGCGGAAGAAGATGAGAACAGACCCAGGCTGCTATGTTTACTATGTATCATTTCACAAGGAACTTGCTTCTATCTATGGAATGGGGAAAAAATGTTTGCCTGGCAAGCATGCTGATGTCTGTTGACTCCAGAGCAGATGATGCTTTCTGAAAGCTGAACTATTGTCAGGGGTCAGCTCATTTCAGCATACTTTGTTAGTATGCTTAAGAAGTGAAAGAGAGCTCAGTGCCAGCCTCTAGAACCATGTGTGTGTGTGTGTGTGTGCGCGCGCGCGTGTATGTATACATTAAGATAGCAGTGCCAGCCTCTAGAACCATGTGTGTGTGTGTGTGTGTGTGCACGTGTATGTATACATTAAGATAGCAGTGCCAGTCTCTAGAACTGTGTGTGTGTGTGTATACATTAAGATAGCAGTGCCAACCTCTAGAACCATGTGTGTGTACATTAAGATAGCAAGCAGTGCCAGTCTCTAGAACAGTATATGTGTGTGTGTGTGCATTAAGATACCAGTGCCAGCCTCTAGAACCATGTGTGTGTGTGTGTATGTATGTGTGTGTACATTAAGATAGCAGTGCCAGCCTCTAGAACAGTGTGTGTGTGTGTGTGTGTTTGTATATGTGTGGGCACCTGGCTTTGCAAGGCTGTAAAACCCCACACACTTGTGCATTTGCGTGCACGCATGTGAAGGCCAGAAATTGATGTCAGATGTCTTCATTGCTCTCCACTTAACTTACTGAGGCAAGGTCTCTCTCTGAAACTGGAGCTTGCCAGTTCCAGCTAGCCCACCTAGATAGCTTGCCCCCAGAAAATCTGTCTCTGCCTCTGAGATTACAGGTGGCTGCCATGCCATGCTTGCTGGGCTTTTATACAAGGCTTTTGGGATCTGAATTCTTGTCTGCCTACTTGTGGGGCAAGTACTTTATCCACTGAGTCATCTTCCCAGCCCACCTTTATTCTTTATAAGTTTACAAGTCTCATGTATTTCATTACAGCGACAGAAATAAACTAAGATACACCATGTTGCTATCAGCAGGCATGAACTTAGATTCAGCATCTGTATAAGCCAGCCAGGACGGTGCGCAGATGCAAATCAAGGTGACGTTGAACACTCAACGAAATTGTTTACTATAGAGTTTTTGTTTCTTGGAAAAACTATGAAAGGCATATTACTGTTTTGAACTTCAAAGCACAGTTGTTTATGTAACTGAAGAATCTGCCATGCGCCTCACTAGGTAAGGGTGTGAACAGCCCAGCGAGCGCCCCACTTGAGGCTGTCTGTCCTGGGATGTAGGTGGGACAATGTTCCTGGATTTTCTACAGCCTGGTCCCAAATTGAGACTTCAGAAAATGCTCAGATTAAATAACACACACACACACACACACACACACACACACACACACACACACACACACACTATAGAAGTATGGAGCTAGGGGATGAGATTCCTGTTCATTGAGTTGTTCTTCTTAGCAAAGTTCTCAGACTAAGCCCAGCCTTCACTGTCATCATCCCTGTGACAGACAATGATGCCCCACTTCACAGTAAGAGTGCTGGAGACTCGGGAGAGAAATCAAAGCAGTTTATTTTACAACCTTGCAAAGTTAAGTGTCAGCCTAGAAAAAAGTCAAAATGGCTGACGTACTGATTTGGCACAACTGAGGTTTTTCTATTTCTAATTGCATTTTCCATTCCTCCTTGGCTAAGTTCTTCAGGGAAGTACAATCTTGCGGGTGTACACCACTGTGCCCTACCCAGATCCCCCATCCTACTGGGTCAGGACACAAAGCCTTATCTGGTGTAGATTCTAGGGCTCAAGATTCCCTTCTTTTCTGGTATGTGCGCTCAACTACTTAGCCGACTGCCTGAAACTTTTCAACCCTGGGATGAACTGAGCATGCCCAGACAAGCAGGCACCAGCTGCCAGCTAGAGGAGACAGGAGCCAAGTTCCTCCTGCCTCTCTGTGAATCTCTGATGAGTTCTAAAAGCTACCTCATACCACAGGGGATAATGCAATAAATAAATAATTATGGTTAGTGTTAGTCTATGTGCTTTGTCTTGTATTTGTTTGTAAAGCTCGGAATTGTTTTTATGCTTGTTTGCTTGTTTTAAGACATTTAGAGAGTTCAGAGGGATGGCTCAGCTGGCAAAGTGTTCACCTTGCAAGCACAAGGACCCGAGTCATGATCCACAGCACCCACATAAGAAAGCCACACATGGCAGCCTGTGTGTGTAACCCCAGCACTGTAGGTGGAGGGCTGAGGATTAGTGACCAGCTAGTCTAACCGAATCAAAAGCTTCATGATGGCTCAGTGGGAAACACACACACACACACACACACACACACACACACACACACACACCATGCATGCACGCACGCATGCACGCATGTGCACACAAGGAGAAAGAAGAAATTTGCAGAGCTCTCTCATCTGAAAGTGTCAATATCACATTCATGGTTCCCAAGTAGAATTAAACAAGACTTAAAAAACAAATGAGAGAGAGAGAGAGAGAGAGAGAGAGAGAGAGAGAGAGAGAGAGAGAGAGAGAGAGAGAGAGAGAGAAAAGAAAATGCCAGGGGGTATGGTAGCACAGGCCTTTAGTTCCAGCACTGTGGAGGCAGAGGCAGGAGGATCTCTGTGAGTTCGAGGCCAGCCTGGTCTACAAAGTGAGTCCAAGACAGCCAAAGCTACACAGAGAAACCCTGTCTTGAAAAACAAAGCAAACAAACTAAAACAACAACAAAAACCCCACATATATTCACCACGTATGTGTGTGTTCATGTGTACATGCGCCATGGTATGTGTGACGACACTAATCTTGGTTGTCAAACTGACTACAGCTGGAATCAACTAAAACCCACATAGCTGGGCACAGCTGTGAGGGATTTTCTTGCTTGGCTGGTAGAGGTAGAAAGACCCACCCTAAATGTGGGCCACACCTTCTGGTGGCAGCGTTCTTAGAAGGACACGGAAGAAGGAAGTTTTTGTTTGTCTTCATGCTTGCTGGCAAGTTCATCTCTTCTGCTGCTGAGGCTTTCCCTCACTGGTGTTAGAACCCACTTCTTCAGATTCCGAAATAGAGTGAAGACCAGCAGCCCGTTGGGACCCGCTGGGACCCTCTGAGACTCCAACATCAGTTTGGGATGGCTGAGGCATCCTGGCTCGTGGACATACAAGTATCCAATTCTTGGCTTTTCTTTCAGAAGACAGCCATTGTTGGTGCCACTCTCACACCATAATCTGTAAGCCACTCTAACGGATCTTCTTTTAGCATTCATTAGTCTTTATCCCATCAGCTCTGTTCCTCCTCTAAAGAACCCTGGCTAAAGCAGCATGTGTGTGGAGGTCGGAGGGTAATGTTTTGGAGGCAGTTTTCTCCTCCTACCATGTGGGTTCCAGGGTTTGGACTCAGGTACCCAGGCTGGGCATCAGGTGCCTTTACCCATTGAGAAATCTTGCCATCTTAAGACTGGTATTTTACAAATATCCTCTAGTTACATATTTAGTTTAAAAGTCTACTAAATTTATTCTGGACCTGCCATTTACAGGGTGCTTGATAGGAGAGGCCCCATCCCTGTGCATAGACCAGGCAAAGCATGCTGGGAGAGGAGGCAGGGGGGCTGGGCCATGAGAGTGAATATGTCTGCCTTGCTACAAAGGCTTTCTCAGCATCCAGATGTGTGTCTGCATTGTTTTCTTGGGGATGCAAAATGAATAACATGGTGTCTGGCCCTATGAAATTTGTAGTTTAAGCCACGTAGATAAAGGAAATGCCAGCCATTATGTAATTTAATTTTTTCTAGTGGTTACATTAAAAAAACAGAAAGTAATTTTAATTCTGTCATTAATTTACCCAATATATCTGAAATATTATCTTTTCAATATGTAATCAACATAAAAATGATCCTAAAATCTTACACTCTTCTGTACACTAAGCATTTATTCATAGCATCAAGAACATATCTTCGATTCATGACCTGTCTCTTCTCAGATTAGGCAGTTCAAAGGCTCGTGGCCGATCATGGCTACCATGCGGGGCAGCAGATGCACAAGGAAGGGAAGTTTATAAATAAATCACTTTGGAGCAGCTTCCCGAGAGCTCTCTGGCTGGGTGGGACACGTGCGGGAGAAGAGGAGAGATGCAATGTGGGAACAGAGGCAGTGCGTGTGCCAAGGGAGACCCTGTGTGGACAGTAGACTAAGAGACCTAAAAGCGCTCTCAGGGGCACAGAGCAACCTAAACAGGGCTCAGCTATAGCTTAGAAACCTGGAAAACATACACTTCAACAGTAAAAAGTCAACGCTGTACAGTAAAAAGTGAACAGTAAAAAGACGGCTCAGGGATTGAGCATGCTCTGCTCTTCCCGAGGACCCATGTCTCACAGCCACCTGTGACTCCAGCTCCAGGGATCCAACGCCTCTGCACCTCTGTGCTTTTGTGCATATGTATCACCACACATAATTAAAAATAAAAACAATACAATTTTTTTTGGCTTCTTTTGCTTCAAGACAGGGTTTCTCTGTGTGAAGCCTTGGATATCCTGGTACTCACTCTGTAGACTAGGCTGGTTTTGAACTCAGAGATCTGCTTCTGCTTCCTGAATTCTGGGATTAAAGGCTTGTACCATCGTCTGTCCGTCCGTCCGTCCGTCCGTCCGTCTGTCTGTCTGTCTGTCTGTCTATCTATCTGTCTTCTTAGGTAGAACAAAAATGAAGTAGGAGAGAAATTAGAGAGAAAAGGCTGGAAACTTTTCGCTCCAAGGTGAATCATAGTGGTACAAGCCTCAAATCCCACACTTGGGAGATGGGGGATAGAGGATCAGTGCAGGGCTAGCCTCTGCTACAGTGTGTGTTCAAAGTTGTCTTGGTTTGTAAGAGACCTTGTCTCCAAAACAAACAAATGGTAAGCTTGGCATTGTACAGTGAGTGTTGGGTGAGGTCAAGAGTCCAGGCTGTAGTTATCGGAACTAAACAGCAATCTACTGTGACCCCCTTGGATGAGGTACCTCCCCTCTGTGGCTTTCTTTCCTCCCTGAAAGCTGGATGATGACAGAGTGACAGAAGTGCAACAAATTGGAGCAAAGCTGCCCTCAGCGAACTGCCACATACTGTCCTGGCCCCCAATACCCAGGACGCACAGGAGCCTGACCACTTGGCTCCCTCAGTCTCCCCAAATGCCTCCTTGATGAAGCTAAGAGAAAACTAATTTGAAATATTACAAACTTAACCATTGTCTCCCTCGCTCCGTTGCTGGTCCTTTAAGAAACACAATATTGGCAACAAAGGTTCTGTTTAGAAAAACTCCTGGGAACTGGTCGAACCCGTCTAGTGACAAGGTGGGGGGGGGGGCACAAGGGAGGCTAGCCCCTCCCTACCTGCCTGTTCCCTTCCTGCTCCTACCTGCCAAGAGTCAGGTAGGGTCACAGGAGAAGTCTGAACCAGCTGAAGCTGCCTGGGACAGCTTGGAGGATCCTCGCCTTGGCCAGGCTCACTGGGCCTTTAATAATGCAATAAAACCCAGCTTCTAAAGCACACAAAGGCTTTTAGAAAGCAAGAGATGAAAGAGACTTTGTTCTGCTCCTGCTGGGAACAGTATACATCCATAGGTGTTCCCACAGACTCTGGTCCCTTGGTGGTGGCTGTTGCTGGTCCCTGCCACACACACCCCACCCCACCTACACCCCACCGGACACCTTGCTCCTATCTGGGAGCTACGGATGGCTTAGAATGCAAACAGCATCCAAAAGGCGTGTTTTTTTTTTTTTTTTTTTTTTTAAAGTGCACAACGAAAAAAGCAGATTGGAGAGCCTGGGGCGTTCTCTGCTGCGTTTCCCTCTTCCCTCCCGATGTGGGATTGTTGGCCCTGCGGAAAGCTGTGTCCACTTCATCAGAAAGTCACTGTGGGCTGGTCCAGTGTGGCCCTTAATGCACTCAGAACGTGGGTGGCTGCAAAGACAAAGCCATCTTTCCTCTTCCTTGCTCTGCACCGGAGGCTGCATCATTTCTGCTAGAGAGGCAGCCAGGCACACCACAGGGAAGTCCCAAGGTTCACATCCCTTGTCCTGGCCCAAGATCCCTTTCTCTGCTTGCAGTCACCTAGCTCTTAGGCTTGGGTTTATCTGTCTGACTTCTTCCTCCGTTTTATCCTTTTGCATAGTCCAAACCAGGATCTGGGTGGTAGATGGCATTGATCCTGATGCACGTCCCACCCCATCTCTAATGAATAAGAAACAGGAGCCAGAGAGTAAAGAGACAGGGCCCAGGAAGCAGAGCTGATATGGTGTTGGGGCATTAGAATCTTGTTCTCATGGCTTGGCATTCAACAAGAAAATCCTTTTTTCATTACCCACTTGTCATCTCTCAGAGGATGGGCCCTAAACTGTGGGACGGGAAGAGTAAGTCTTTATCTAAACCGTTCTGCGTTGAAAAAGAGTCCTGATGCTGGCTTGTGGTGGTGCATGCCTTTAGTCCCAGCACTTGGGACTCGGGAGGCAGAGGCAGGTAGAACTCTGTAAGTTCGAGGCTAGCCTGGTCTACAAAGTGAGTCCAGGACAGCTAAAGTTACACAAAGAAACCCTGACTCAAAAAAAAAAAAAAAAAAAAAAAAAAAAGAAAGAAAGAAAGAAAAGAAAAAAGAGCCGTGGTGTGTGTGTGTGTGTGTGTGTGTGTGTGTGTGTGTGTGTGTGTGATGTACAACAACAGGACATTTAAATATATTTAAACATTGTGAAATTAGCTAATAAAAAATACATTGCTTCATACAGGTCTTGTTTGTGTGTGTGTGTGAGAGAGAATGTTCAACATCCACACTGCTCATTTTTCCAGACCATAATATACTGCAGACCATTCAGCAGCCTTCTTGAACTTGTTCTTCCTAATTGTTAGTATATACCTTGGACTGGCATCCCAACCCTTAGCCCTTCCCTCTGACCTTTGACCCGTACCCTCTCCCCCACCCAGCTCTTCTCTCTGACCACTCAAGTCTCTGGCAATCACCACTCCACTTTGTCCTTTTATGTCTCATACATGAGAGAGATCATTGCAGGTTTGTCTTGTTGAATCTGGCTTAAGTCACTTAAAATAATTTCTCCTGGGAGTTTTATGGCTCAGTAGTGTCATGTGGTTTGCATATACCATGCATTTCATTATTCATTCACCTGCTCACTGAGACTTAGTTGCCCCCAAATCTTGTCTACAGTGAACCGTGCTGCTGTAAGCACAGGTGTGGAGTGGGAAATGCAAAGTCCCTCTCACATCCTCCCGGAAGTGTCAAGAGCACCTGTTTCCCATCACGGTTCTGCCATTAGACTTAGGGCCCAAGAGCTGCTGAACCACGTATCCATGCTGACAAGATACGGCAAGGACAGCATCTGCAGAAGTCTGCAGGAGAGGATGAGGCAGCTGTCATGGGTCCTACATGCACCTACTGAAGACTCATGGTTACCATCCCAGGATGCTGCAAATGCTTCCAGACAGCCAAGGAGTTGCAGAATTTCCCACAGCAGTCTGCTAGGCAGAAGCCTTTGGCTTCTTCCTGGCTTTAGGCATTCTGGGTAGAATCTTTTCTCAGTCATGCTGGCATCTAGTTCTGTTCCCTCCAACCCGCTGCGAAGGGCTGCTCTCACACCTCTAGTCATCTGCGCTCGGCTTGTCAACTGTCGCCTGTGGACAAACATGCTCCACAGTTGAAGGAGAATATGTCTTCCACACCTTCAGGAATCCATACACCAGACAGATGGCATCTTCTTTCCTGTTCTGAACTGCTGAGGCTTTTTTTCCCCCCTATAGTCTAAAGTCTTGATGCTGTTATTCAAAGTTTTATTTATTGGCCTGACATCAAATACTAGTTTGACCAACCATTAATAAAAGCCTGACGTGTGACAGTCATTTTTATCTCCTACTTTAAGAATTCCTTTTGGCCCTCCCATCTCTCTTGACACCATCCGGGCTGACCCGGCCTCTCCTAGAAGCCTTCTCTCTTAGACTGAATCTGCTTCGCTTCAGCCCTCGGCTGTCAATCAGTTACCAGGAAAAGAGGACTGAGGTGTGGCTGTCAGACCACATGTGGGTTTAGACTGCAGCTGGCAAGACATCAAGTTCCCAGCGGACCCAGTACAAGCTGCCTCGTGGCTCTTATTCTTTTCCTTATGCATGCTCCCCTGCAGAGTGTCCGTCCCTCTCCTCCCAGCTGACTCTACCCACGCCACAGTTTCTGTTTCCTAACAACTTTGGCTTCTGTGTGGCTTCAGCTAGCCTTAGACTCTCTAGGCCCACTTTTATTTACTACAAAAAACACCTGCTCCGAGTCTTTGGGTATCTGCCCATGATGTTGGTTCTGTCATTTTGGCTTCCCGAGCTCAGGCTCCCAAAGAGAATCTGATCCACACAGCTCCTCTTTTTACTTTTTTTTCTTTATGCAGGTATGCATTTTAAAAATTAATTTATTCACTTTACATCCTGATTGTAGTCTCCACCTTCCCTCCCCTGTCTCCTTCTGGCCCCGCCCTCCCTTCCTTTCCATTCTCCCCCACCCATCCCATTTGAAAAGATTGATGCACCAACCAAGGACCAGGCATGGAGAGGACCCACACCACCTGCTCAGATGAAGCTGATAGGCAGCTCAGTCTCCATGTGCGTCGCCTAGGGACCAGGGGCTTTCTCCAATGTGAACTGTTGCCTGCTCTTCGATCACAACTCCTCTTTTTATGCTGATCCAAGTATGGGCCTCAGGTTGCCCAAAAGTGAACCATGCCCTTGGCTTAGTCATTTAACTGTGGCTGTTTGAAGATGGCCAAAGTTTGTCTGTGGGGACTAGAGTTACAAGAGAAGTTCTTGTCTCCACATGAGCAACTTTGGGTGTGTAATTCCCGTTTTAAGGTTTTTAAAGTTTGACCAAGATCACATCCCCTCTCATTCATTTTTTTCATTCATTTGCTCCCCACAATATTGTATTCTTAATTACTCATGCCAGATTTGTCTTCTTAAACTTAGATATACACCCCCAGTAAATGCACAAATCACAACACAGAAACACAAAAAAGCAAAGTGACATAACTCATTGAAAAGATCATTGCTCCACAACTACTCAACCCAAAGATACTGAAATGGGCAAAAATGCCAGATGAGGAACTCCAAAGCTTACTTGGGAAAATGAACAATGACTCAAAGAAGATACAAACATGCATATGAATAAAGCAGGAAAATAAATTAAGGACCTAGAAAAGAAAACTAAATACATTAATGATAAAGCCAGAAAAGAAAACATTTTGAAAAAAAGAAAGTGAAAAGTTGGAAGTGAAAAACTCAATGACTCAAATAAAACACAGAAGAAATAACCAGTGACAGTTGTCAATCACCAATAGACTGGACAATTTCCAGAAATACGAGAGCTGAAAGGGAAGGCCAAGAGAAATATTACGTGCATAAACAGACAAATAAATAAAGCCTTACCATAAACACCCAAGATCTTGGACACGATCAAGAGAGAAACTAAGAGTTCACAGGGTAGAAAGAAGAACTTAGAACTAAAGGCACAGAAAGTCAGTGAAACTATAGCAGAAAAGCCCCCAAATCTAGAGAAAGAGATGGACCTGCAAGCACAGGAAGCATTTAGAATAGGCAGGACCAGAGGGAAACTTTACCACAGTATACTACAGTAAAATGACAAAAATAAATAAATAAAAATAAAAATAAAAATAAATTAAAAATTTAAAAAAAATCACAAAACAAACAGAGTTAAAATCTGAAAAAGAAAAATGCTAACTCAACTTGTCAGGGAAAATATGCCAAAGACACCAGACCTCTTAACAGGAACCCTAAGAGCCAGAAAAGCATAGAGCAGCATCTCAAATAAATAAGTGACAACCAAGATGGCTATGCCCAGCAAAGCTATCCTAAACTTGCAGAGAAAAAAATGATCAAGTGCAAACTAAACCAGTTTATTGACCACTAGGCCATGCAGGAGACACCTCAAGGAATCCTCAACACAGAGGAGGAAAGAGTCTCAGTCACAAGAGCACAGGAGAGAATGCATTTCATGAGAAAAACCTGAAAACAATAAATAGACAAAGAAGGAAAGACTTGGCCTGGCCTGACTCAGTAAACCAAAAACTCCCTATCTTAGTCTGGGTCTCTATTGCTAAGATGAAACACCACGATCAAAAAGCAAGTTGCAGAAGAAAGGGTTTATTCGGCTTACATGTCCAGATCATTATTTATCACTGAAGGAAGTCAGGACAGGAACTCAAACTTGACAGGAACCTAGAGGCAGGAGCTGATGCACAGGTCATGGAGGATTTTCTGCTTGTTGGCTTGCTCACCATCAGCCCAGGGCTTTGTGGGCACCACCCTCTATGGGCTGGGCCCTCCTTCATCAATCACTAGTTAAGAAAATGCCCTACAGATTTGCCTGTAGCCTTATCTTATAGAGGTATTTTCTCAACTGAGGATCTCTTCTCTCAGGTGACTTTAGCTTGTGTCAAGTTGACATAAAACTATCCAGCACAGCTCCTTAATATGAAAATGGGAGAAGTAAACACATAAAACAATAGCAATGATAACCCAACTACCAACAAATTTACAGGAATCAGCAAATGTCTTTCAATAAAAATTGTAAATGTAAATGATAGCAACTTTCTAATTAAAAGATTCAGACCTGGCTTGTGTTGAGCACACATTTAAAAACTTGTGCTGGTTTGAGTGAGAAATGCCTTCCACAGTCTTGAGCATCTGAGCACTTCATGCCTACGCAGTGGTGCTGTTAGCGGAGGGTTGGGTGGTACAGTCTTGCTAGAGGAAGTACGTCACAGGGGTGGACTTGAAATCAAAACCCTACAACCACTTTCAGTTCACCCCGTCTGCTTCATGCTTGTGGTTGAGATGTGAGCTCTTGGCATGTCTGTTGCTTGTGTAGCACACCTCACCCTGCTGTGACAGACACCCTTCAGGAGTCAGAAGCCCAAGCAAACTCTTTCTTCTATTAATTGCTTTGGTTGTGGTGTTTTGTCATAGCAGAAAAAAAAATCAATCAATACAAGGTATATGTATGTATATATATTATATATGTGTGTATACATATACATATATGTGTGTGTGCAACTATATATTACATCAAAGTGGAAGCAATATAGATGAGAGGAGGCAGTCTAAAAAGAGTTGGCGGAAAAGCAAGAGAGGGTGATGGAAAAAGAAAGACAAAACATGACAGTGCAGACTCTATCAACTAAACATATGTGAAGTATTTGAAATTAGGACAGTGGTTCTCAACCTGTGGGTCACAGCTGCTTTTTTGGCTGTGAAATGACCCTTTTACACAGGTCACCTAAGAGCATCAGAAAACACGGATATTTACATTATGACTCATAACAGCAGCAAAATTATAGCTCATAACAGTAGCAAAGTGTCACCGAACATAATTTCACGGTTGGGGGGTCATCAAAACATGAGGAACTGTATCAAAGGGTCACAGCATTGGTAAGGTTGTGAACCACTGAAAGCTACACGTTTTTCTATATGAAAACAGGGGAGACTATCTGGGGGAGGAGGAGACCAGAAAGAGGAGCGGTTGGGACAGGGGAGGGTGGGGTGACTATGAACAAAGTACAATGATATTCATTGTATGTATGAAACTATCATAAAGGGACCCATTATTTTGCATGGTCGCTGAAGGATAATGAAAAAAAAAAAACAGTAATTGTTGTGAGTTAGATATCAACAGACACCCACATTATCTGACAACTACAGGAAACATGTTACTGTCAAGTCCACAGGATAGACCACATGCGCCACTTCAAAATATGCCTCAACAGACTCACAGAAGGGAGAAGCCATCCGAAATAGTTCCTCTGACTATCATGGAATGAAATGGAAAGTCAGTAACAGAAGGAATCTTGGGAAATTCACAGCCATGCAAGGGTTGAGCAACACTCTCCTAATTATCTAGTATTTAAAAGAGAAATAAAAAAAGAATGGCAGAAAATAACCCCCAGATGAATGAAAAACCAACAACAACAACAACAACAAACCACAGCCTCCTGGGCCTTGTGGATGTTAGCTAAAGCAATGTGGAGGGGATCCTTAAATCTGTAAAGCACATACCATAAGGAAAAGGCTCAAACTGGTACCCAGGAAGGCTGGTGAGATGCCTCACCACTAATCCTGACAACCTCAGGATTCCTGGGACTCCCACTGTGGAAAGACCCACTGACTCCTCTTATCTTCCCATGTGTGTTCCGTGCTCACCTGGACTCGGGGTGGGACTGGTCCTAAAGCAGATGAGGAAAGGAATGAGGAGAGAAAAATTGAACTCGGGATTCTCCGGTTTGACCTTGAGTGAGTTGACCTTGCTTCTGGGAGCCTCGGGTTTCTGACAATACAAATGACCTGGCAGCAAACACTAAGTACCAGACAAATGCTAGTCTTCACAACTGGGTGCTCTCTAGCTCAGCGGCCGGAGATACAGGTTGTGATATGAGAGTGTGACGTCACGAACAAAATCGCGAGGGCTGTTGTCTCCAGTCTTACTGTAGCTGTTGCCTTCTGCTGCCTGGGACGGATGCAGCTGTCTCCCGCCCCAGCCAGAGAAGGCCGTTTGTTCGTTTCTACCGTGATTGTTTACTTTGTTGTTTACCTTGCCTTCTTTTTGAGAATTTTTATTTCTGCAGCTCGTTGTTCTTTTATTCTTTTGTTTACCTAGGTGTGTGATGCACTGTGCGTGGAGGCACGTCAGGCTTTAGGCAAACGTCAACAGCTGGGGATTAAAGTCTTACACAACTGAATGGCCCCGGAATGGCACAACTTGCCATGTGCGGTGGTGCACGCCTTTAATCCCAGCACTCGGGAGGCAGAGGCAGGTGGATCGCTGTGAGTTCGAGGCCAGCCTGGTCTGCAGAGTGAGTCCAGAACAGCCAGGGCCCTGTGTAACAGAGAAACCCTGTCTCGGAAAACAAAACAAGAAAGCAGAAACGACCCAACTCAGAGAAGAGACATAATGTCGGTCAGACCTGGCTGTGAATTTCACTTCTGCCACTTGATTGGTAAAAGCTGTATCACATCTCTGAATCTGTTTCCTCGGGGGATAAAACAGATTTTTGACTTTATGGAGGTTTTGTGCAGCTAAAAAGAGACAGGCTTAGCTCAAGGAACAGTACATAGTGAGAGGTTAATAAATATAACCTCACCCATTGAGTCTGGCCAATGGGTGATACAGGGCAGATTCCCAACTGGGAATCTAAAGGTAGTGGAGCTGGTTGCTGCAAAGTGAGACAAAAACAAAACAAAACAAAAAAGTCCCAACAGCTCTTAGGCTCTCACTCATACGAAGTGTTTCCACAAGTCTGAAACTCAGTGTTCTTTTTTATTTATGTGGGATAAAACAGGCTCCGAGAGCTTGGGCCCACATTGGAATCTTGGTCTGACTGATTCTCCCATCTGGGTGCTTATTTTATTTATGTGGTCCCAGCCACTGTGCCCTGGCCATCTTGCATCTCCTTCCCTGCCAGCTTGTCTTGTACCAGGCCCACTAAAAAAGAGGCCTGTCCTTTACCAAGTGACTTTGTCCCCGTCGAATTCAGCTCCGCCTCTGCCTCAGCCACCCTCTGTAGGCACATGCGTACTCTCCAGTGTCTGAGGCCAAGATTGGATTTCCTTGTGATGGAACACTGTGGAAATGGCCTCAGGATTGCATGTGGGTGGACCAGCCTTACTTACACAGCTTTCAGTCATCGATTCAAATGTCCCCTGTCACTTCTGAGTGCCCTCAGACGAGTTGAGTTTCCTCTTTGCTTTTTCCTATCCTCATTCAGAACCTCCTGTTTAGGCACCATCACCTCCAGACTGCCAGCCTATTTGTGCATCTGTCTTCCAGGGTTAATTTCCCCCCCACCCCAATCTCCAAATTTCCAGTCTCAATTAATAAGTTTTAGGGGCTCGGAGAGGTATCTTAGCGCTTACAACACTTGCTGCTTTTGCAGAAGGCTTTGAGTTTGGTTCCCAGCACTTAGGTGGTGGCTCACAAGCACTCATGACTCCAGTTCCAGGGGGGCTGATGCTCTCATCCGACTTCCCCTGCAACAAAAAACAGGCAGGTTCAAAATGTAGGATTATGCAGGAATTTGGAAATTAATCCTATTGAAATACTGTTATTCATTTACTTACTGTCTTAGTAACAGTACTCATGGGTAGTGACAATGACGAAAAAGAGTGACTCTGAGTGCTCAGCCCCAAACGGGACATCTATCTATACAGGGCTTAGGGGACATCTCGGGGGGTGGAGGTGTGGGGGGGGTGTGGGTATGGGTGTGGGTTTGGGTGTAGGTGGGTGTGGGGGTGGAGGTATGGGGGTAAGGGTGTGGGTGTGGGTGGAGGTGGGGGTGGAGGTGGGAGTAGAGGTGTGGGTGTGGGTGGGGGTGTGGATGGAGGTGTGGGTGTGGGTGTGGGTGGAGGTGGGAGTGGAGGTGTGGGTGGGGGTGTGGATGGAGGTGTGGGTGGGAGTGTGGGTGGGAGCGTGGGTGGAGGTGGGGGTGGGGGTCAGGGTGTGGGTGGAGGTGTGGGTGTGGGTGTGGGTGGAGGTGGGAGTAGAGGTGTGGGTGGGGGTGTGGATGAAGGTGTGGGTGTGGGTGGGAGTGTGGGTGGGAGCGTGGGTGGAGGTGGGGCTGGGGGTCAGGGTGGGGGTGTGGGTGGAGGTGGGCGTGTGGGTGTAGGTGTGGGTGGGGGTATGGATGTGAGTGTAGGTATAGGTGTAGGTGTGGGTGTAGGTGTGGGTGGAGGTGTGGGTGGAGGTATGGGTGGAGGTGTGGGTGGAGGTGTGGGTGGGGGTGGGCATGGGGTGGGGGGGTGCTTAAACTGGATGGTGGAGAGCAAAGCTGTGAAACACTGCTGTCTTTTGGATATGACATGACTGCTACACTCACAAACTGATAGCCGTGGCGGTTAATGCACAAGATCAAGCCAGCCATGTTTTCAGAATGGTTACGAGAGAGGCCCATGAACTGCCCCACCCACACCTAACCGAGAAGCTATTGGTAATTAATAGCTGGTCGGGAAGCGAGGGTAATTTCTCTTTGTGAGTGCAGCCTCTGGTAGGTTGCCCACGGTCCAGGGCATGGCCCCACACTGAAGCACATAAGGGAGCCATTAATCGGACTTTTTAAGGAGAGGGTGGGGGTGGGGCATGAAGTTGGAGGGAGACACTATGATCAAAGGCAACTAGAGGAGGAAGGGTCGATTTCATTTTATACTTGGGTCACAGCCCATCATAGAGGGAAGTCAGAGCAGGCCCTCAAGGCAGGAGCCTGGAGGCGGGAACTGAAGCAGAGGCCTTGGAGGACCGCTGCTTACTGCCTTGCTCCCCACGGCTTCCTCAGCCTGCTTTCTTGCACACTCCAGGACCATCAGCCCTGAGTTGGACCCTCCTACATCAATTATTAAGAAAACAAAACAAAACAAAAACAAACAAACAAAAAAAACAACAGCAACAAAAAAACCTAGACCCACCTACAGATCAATTATTATTATTATTTTTAATTTGCAGTTGCCTCTTCCCAGATTACTCTAGTTTATGTAAAGCTCACAAACAAACAAACAAACAGCCACTCAACCAAAACACTTATTTATTTTTTTGCAGTGCTGGGGGTGAAACTCAGGGTCTCCATTATGCTAGCTAAGTGTGCTCCTGCTGAATCTCAGCAGCAGGAATTAAAATTTTAATGAACTCAATTTGGGTAAAGAAGTATATTGCTGTTCACGAACCCATTAAGTAATAAGATGAATCTAATGACTAGCCTTAGCCAAATTGCCTTGAAAAATATGTTAATTAGCTGGCTTGCTTCTGGTGGTTTTAGAAAGGCTTCCAAGGGTGTACGTGAAAGGTTGACATGACCATATTCGGTTTAGAAATATGTTTAAAGGCATGAGAGAAGACAAAGCCAGGGAAAGGCCCCTGGGCGGTAGAGAGACCACATGGCTCTGTCTCAGCACTCCAGGCAAACAGGGACTATGGGACAGGACTAGGGGGCAGTGGAAGGAGAGTTGCCAGGAGGCTGCCTGACCAGCTAGGTGCAGGGTCATGAGGGGAGCGAAGGCTGGGATCCAGTGAGGAGCTTTTTAACAGCATTGGGGTTGGGATGCAAGGTCAGTATTGCCAGCCGGCAGGAGTACACAGGCTCAGATGTGTAAGAGAGAGGACCGTGTCTCTATTCGGGAAATAGCTTACTGACAAGTCGACTGGAGGACAGCTTGATAGGAAAGCCTGGGTAAGGTAGGGAGCCAGGAAGAGCATGCTGTTTGTTTTTCACAGGATGGCTCAGCTGAGATGACAAGGAAGTGGGAGCCGTCACCTCACTTCTGGGACTTGCACTTTTCCTTCTGAGAGTTGCCTCTGTGTTGCATAGTTTCTCTGTACAACCTGGAATTCTTTATATTTTTGGTATCTCCTCTCTTTCCTGTTTTCCTTTAGATCTTTCTTTACTTTTTAAAAAAAGTTGTTGGCAATGCCTAGGCGCCTTTGTGACAGAGGTCTGAGTAGCTCCCTCATGCAGGACCTGGAGACCAAGGCATGTTCTTCCAGGGTGTCTCGTGTGCTCAGCCCCAGTGGCCATATGATGCTGGCAGGCTCTCTGCCTTGAGACTCTTTGGGCTGGAAGTCATATCTTGCTTATCCCAGGTGCCTGTTGCTCCCCTCAGTCTGAAGGAGTTAGCATTTAAAAGTGACAGTGCAGTTCTTACCAGAAACCCCTCAAAAACCCACTTTGGATGTGTTTGACAGTGCCCCCACTCCTAGCTATAGGCCCATGTGTAGCATACATACTCACTGCAAGTTTTACAATAATGCAATACTTACAATTGCATTATTGGTAACAAGCTACTGATAAATAAATATGTAAATCGAAGATATCCCACATGCCCTCTGGTAGTTGAATGGGTAGAGCAGGGTACGGTCACATAATGGCATATAGTATACAACAATAGGAACAAAACATCTCCAACTACACACCAACAAAGTGTTCAACAAGCCTCAATAGCATACTGGACTCCCAAATACTGCTCATACAAAAGGGTGAGAGGTGATACATGGCATCAGACATGAGGCCGTGTGGGATGTTGCCACATACTGCTTATTTCTCTGGCTTCTGCTTCCCTGAAGATGTTCTGTTCATGAAAATTGCTCAGCAAACTGCAATACACACATGTTTGATATATGGTGTACTTTTTCTTTTAAAGATAAGTCTGTATTTTTATTGGGTTAATGAAGGTATTTGCTGATACTCAACAAACTCTATTGCCGTCACCTGTAAATACTGGAGGATGTTCCTCTAGGTAGGGCTGGCAGCAGTGCTAACTGATCCTATTGTTACTTAGGTGTTGGGGCGAACCTGTGCAAGTCAGTGCTGAGGGCTGGCCGTGGCCATGGTCTGCCTCAGGTGCAGGCAGGAAGGGTGCCTTGGCTGCTGGGAATTTAAAACAACATTGTTTTTTGTTTGTTTGTTTGTTTTTGTTATTACTCTGCACTGAAATCCTTTACATTATCAGAGGCAAAATAGCTGCACCCAGAATACACAGAGACTGTACACAGTCTCTATTTTAAACCTTGAGCAGTTTCCCGGCTGCTGCTTGGATCCACTGGGCCACGCTTGTCCTGCCTTCGGTAGGTCAGCAGTGGAGGTACTGCTCTGATTTTATAAATTGGGTTGAGGACCGAAGCTGGTCCTTTCGCAACCAAAAAATTTTATTGCAACATCACAGCCATGTGAGTTACGTGTTATCATTCCCATGTGACCGCTGAGGAAACCGAGCTCATCTTGTGGACTAATGGACCTGCCCAACTCAGCTAGTGAAGAGGAGGATGAGAAAAGATACCAGCCTCAAGCTCCAACACGAAGCCCAGATTGCCGCTGGACCCTCCTGCCCCTTGGTACCCACTGGCCCGGAGATGAACTACAACACACAGTTGTTGAGTGGAAAGGGAAAGCCAGGAGGGTGGGGGTGTCTACATGAATTTAAGCTCTTAGGGAATTTGTTTTAGGGTATCTAACTCTTCATGGGCTTCTTTCCATCAAACCTTAAGCTGAAGCCTTTGGAAGCCACACCCACCATTTCTCTGCGGACTGACTCAATACACACCACCTACTACTTCTCATGAGTATTGTAGGCAAGTGTTTTATGTTATTATTATTTATTCTCTCATATATTACATCTCAACTGTAGTTTCCTCCCCCCTCCACTCCTCCAAGTCCCACCCACCCACATCCCTTCTCCTCCCCCAGATCCACTGTTTCTCTACTTCCCTCAAAAAAAAAAAAAAAAAAAAAAAAAAAAAAAAGAGCAGTATTCCCAGGGCTATTAACTGAATATGGCATAGCAAGTTTCAGTAAGACTGGGCACAAACCCTCATATCACAGCTGGGTGAGCCAACTTAGTAGGAGGAAAAGGGTCCCAAGAGCAGGCAAAAGAATTAGAGACAGCCCCCGCTCCCACTGTTAGAAGTCTCACAGGAACACCAAGCTACACAACCATACCACATATGCAGAGGACCTAGCTCAGACCCGTAGGTCCCTGATTGTCACTTCCATCTCTGTGATGCCCTATGAGCCCCGGTTAATTGGTTCTGTGGGCCTTGCTCTCCTGGTGTCCTCAACCCTTCTGGCTCCTGCAGTCCTTCCTCCTCATCTTCTGCAGCGTTCCCCTGGCTCTGCCTAATGGCTGTGGGTCTCCACATCTGTTTCCCTCAGTCACTGGTTTAGTAGGTTTTGTATTCCTGTTACACATGAGGAAATTTAGGCTTGCCTTAGAGACAAAACCAAGGTCAGGCTGCTGAAGGCTTTGGGGTTAGCTCAATATCTAAGAACAAAGGATTTAGGGGTCTGGACAACCAGTGTTAGGGCTGCCTCTTGCTTCCCAGTGTAGCTCTGACAACATCAAACATTTTTGGGTGTCAGTTTTACAAAGTAGGAATGTTACAAAGTAGGACTTACTAGTGTTTAGCTCAGAAGCTGTGAACATGCATGCCTACAGGAGCTGGGGCAAAGGACTCCGCAGGCCTGCTACTCAGAGACTCGGTTCCTGTTTGGATACTCACCCCGCCCCCAAAGGGGCCAGAAGTGAAAGCCTGGCCTCTACTTTCCAGCCCACACTGACACATCATACCATCTCCTCCATCGGCAATTCTGGAGTGCCTGTGGTGTGCCAGCATGGATCTAAGGTCTGTAAATGCCAACAAAACATGGTCTGAAACATTTCAGTCTCTGGGAATCTCCTTCTGCCAATTATAAGGCTGATGAGGTTGCTGACAGCTTGCTGCCTTTCAGGAGTATACTGCCAAACCATTTCAGCCTGGAAGGAGAGCTATTTTAGTAAAAACAAAGCAAAGCAAAACAAAGTAGCGAAAGTGTGTTATAATATTCCTTGATATTCCTCACTGAGCACAGTCAAGGCAGAAAGTTAAGTGTTTAGCCAATCAACAAACCCAGGAGCTCAGTAATGCACAACCTTGCTGTTGCCCATGCCCTTCACACTGGATGGAAGAGGTGTGCAGTCTCAAAAGGTGATCCAGTCTTGGCAGACTCCTATCAAGCAAGCAGTACCCTGCCCCCCAACCCTCACAAGATGCCTTGACTACAGGCCTTTCTCACCACACTGAGTCCTCCCTCCCTGCTCCCCAATGTTTCCTGCTCCCCCACACTCTCTTTTCCTCTCACCCAGCTTCTGCATGGACCTGGGAATATCTTCCTGTTTTCTCTGCGCTTCCCTGAGTGCACTCAGCAGCTTCTTCGCAGCAGCACACCTCAGGACTTGTCTTGTGTGGCTGGGGTGTTCTTGGTGGTCACTCCTGTTTGTTCGCTTGGATGGAAGAACAAGGACAAGATGCAAACAGAGGTGCCCAAGTGGCTCTTGTTCCAGAAGGAACCCAAGTGGCCTATTTGGATCATAAAACCAAAGTCATGTGAGCTAAAAGCTGGGAGAGAGCAATGAGAAGAAGGTCAGAGGTTAGAGCTAAGCAGAGCGGACACCGGGCTGTTAGAGCCTGCATCACATAAAGAAGATGAAACCTGGTAGGGAGTAGGGAGGGCTGAGATCTCAGAAACAGAATGCCGGTGGAGAAGCTGGCCAGAGGGAGGACTCTACAAGAGAGAGGGAGGACTACAGCTAACAAGAGGAGAAGAAGATATTCCTCCCCAGATAGGGAAGTCCAGACCTCGACTCAAGCAGTGGTGGAGGAGGATGCTCAGATCCTGTCAGAAATGACAGCAAAACCTGGCCTGGTGGCTCAGAGCTGTAATCCCAGCTCCTCAGAAGGCCGAAAGCAGAAAGATCAGAAGTACATGTCCTGCCAGGATTGTACAGCAAATGCAGGCCACGTCTGAGTAATTCAGAGAGACCCCTCCTCAAAACCCTCAGGTAAAAGCCACCAAAATAATTCTCCTCCTGTTTCTACCTTACTTCTTCAAAAATATATTCTTTCTTAATGAGCTATCTATCTCTGCCTAGTTCCTTGTTCCTGGAAATCCCACTGGGTAACCATAGAACCCTGATAACTACTAGTGTCAGTGCATGGGCCACCAAGAGAAGGACTCAAGAAGACTCTGACCATATAAATGACCAAGGAAGTCGCAAATTCTGTGGGTCCTTGGCCTTCCCCCCTTCCTCCTAGCTCTGGCATACTCCCTGAATCGACTGACTACCTGCATCTTCAGTAACACTGATAAAACAACAACAACAAAAAAAAAAAAAACACGGAAAAAAAAAAAAAAAAAAAAAGGTAAATATAGGGCTGGGGATAGAGATCGGCCATGGAGCCTATGCTGAGTGTACAAGAAGCCCTGGGCCCCATCCTCAGTGTCACAGAAAAAAGATTTAATGCTGATCCTGACCAACAGAGCCTAAGGATCCTCAGGGACCAGGGGCATTTGGGCTGGGAAGCTGAGGAGCAGAACTGAGGCCTGGGAAGCTGAGGAGCAGAGCTGAGGCATGGGAAGCTGAGGAGCACAGTCTGGAGCCTCGAAGCTGAGGAGCACAGCCTGAGGCCTAGGTAGCTGAGGAGCACAGCCTGAGGCCTGGGAAGCTGAGGAGCACAGCCTGAGGCCTGGGAAGCTGGGGAGCACAGCCTGAGGCCTGGGAAGCTGAGGAGGACAGCCTGGGGTCTGGGAAGCTGAGGAGCACAGCCTGAGGCCTGGGAAGCTGAGTAGCACAGCCTGAGGCCTGAGAAGCTGAGGAGCACAGCCTGAGGCCTGGGAAGCTGAGGAGCACAGCCTGGGGCCTGGGAAGCTAAGGAGCACAGTCTGAGGCCTGGGAAGCTCATGAGCACAGCTTGAGACCTGGAAAGCTCATGAACACAGCCTGAGGCCTGGGAAGCTGAGGAGCACAGCCTGGGGCCTGGGAAGGTGAGGTGCACAGTCTGAGGCCTGGGAAGCTCATGAGCACAGCTTGAGACCTGGAAAGCTCATGAGCACAGCCTGAGGCCTGGGAAGCTGAGGAGCACAGCCTGGGCCTCGGAAGCTGAGGAGCAGAGCTGAGGCCTGGGAAGCCGAGGAGCACAGCCTGGGCCCTGGGAAGCTGAGGAGCACAGCATGAGGCCTGGGAAGCTGAGGAGCACAGCCTGAGGCCTAGGAAGCTGAGGAGCACAGCCTGAGGCCTGGGAAGCTGAGGAGCACAGCCTGAGGCCTGGGAAGCTGAGGAGGACAGCCTGGGGTCTGGGAAGCTGAGGAGCACAGTCTGAGGCCGGGGAAGCTGAGGAGCACAGCTAGAGGCCTGAGAAGCTGAGGAGCACAGCCTGGGGCCTGGGAAGCTGAGGAGCACAGCCTGGGGCCTGGGAAGGTAAGGAGCACAGTCTGAGGCCTGGGAAGCTCATGAGCACAGCCTGAGACCTGGAAAGCTCATAAGCACAGCCTGAGGCCTGGGAAGCTGAGGAGCACAGCCTGAGGCCTGCGAGGCTGAAGAGCATAGCCTGAGGCCTGGGGAGTTCATGAGCACAGCCTGAGACCTAGGAAGCTGAGGAGCTGAGCCTGGGGCCTGGGGAGCTCATGATCATAGCCTGAGGCCAGGGAAGCTGAGGAGCACAGCCTCAGGACTGGGAAGCTGAGGAACACAGCCTGAGGCCTAGGAAGCTGAGGAGCACAGCCTGAGGCCTGAAAAGCTGAGGAGCACAGCCTGGGGCCTGGGAAGGTGAGGAGCTCAGTTTGAGGCCTGGGAAGCTCATGAGCACAGCCTGAGGCCTGGGAGCTGAGGAGCACAGCCTGAGGCCTGGGAAGTGAGGGGCAGAGCTGAGGCCTGGGGCTGAGGAGCACAGTCTGGGGCCTCAAAGCTGAGGAGCACAGCCTGAGGCCTGGCAAGATGAGGAGCAGAGCTGAGGCCTGAGAAGCTGAGGAGCAGAGCTGAGGCCTGGGAAGCTGAGGAGCACAGTCTGGGGCCTCGAAGCTGAGGAACACAGCTTGAGACCTAGGAAGCTGAGGAGCACAGCCTGAGGCTTGGGAACGTGAGGAACACAGCCTGAGGCCCGGGAAGCTGAGGAGCAGAGCCTGAGGCCTGGGAAGCTGAGAAGCACAGCCTGGGCCTGGGAAGCTGAGGAGCAGAGCTGAGGCCTGGGAAGCTGAGGAGCACAGCCTGGGGCCTGGGAAGCTGAGGAGCACAGCATGAGGCTTGGGGAGCTCTTGAGCACAGTCTGAGGCCTAGGAAGCTGAGGAGCACAGCCTGAGGCCTAGGAAGCTGAGGAGCACAGCCTGAGGCCTGGGAAGCTGAGGAACACAGCCTGAGGCCTGGGAAGCTGAGGAGCACAGCCTGAGGCCTGGGAAACTGAGGAGAAGAGCCTGAGGACCAGGGAAGCCCATGAGCACAGCCAGAGGCCTGGGAATCTGAGGAGCACAGCCAGAGGACAGGGAAGCTGAGGAGCACAGACTGGGGCCTGGGAAGGTCATGACTAGCATACCCTGGGGCCGGGAAAGCTGCACAGCCTGAGGCCTGGGAAGCTGAGGAGCACAGCCTGAGGCCTGAGAAGCTCTGGAGCACAGCCTGAGGCCTGATAAGCTGAAGAGCACAGCCTGAGGCCTGGGAAGCTGAGGAGCACAGCCTGGGCCTGGGAGGCTGAGGAGCAGAGCCTGAGGCCTGGGAAGCTGAGGAGCACAGCCTGAGGCCTGGGAAGCTGAGGAGCACAGCCTGAGGCCTGGGAAGCTGAGGAGCACAGCCTGAGGCCTGGGAAGCTGAGGAGCACACCCTGGGCCTGGGAAGGTGAGGAGCACAGCCTGAGGCCTGGGAAGCTGAGGAGCACAGCCTGAGGCCTGGGAAGCTGAGGAGCACAGCCTGAGGCCTGGGAAGCTGAGGAGCACAGCCTGGGGCCTGGGAAGGTGAGGAGCACAGTTTGAGGCCTGGGAAGCTCATGAGCACAGCCTGAGGCCTGGGAGCTGAGGAGCACAGGCTGAGGCCTGGGAAGTGAGGGGCAGAGCTGAGGCCTGGGGCTGAGGAGCACAGTCTGGGGCCTCAAAGCTGAGGAGCACAGCCTGAGGCCTGGCAAGATGAGGAGCAGAGCTGAGGCCTGAGAAGCTGAGGAGCAGAGCTGAGGCCTGGGAAGCTGAGGAGCACAGTCTGGGGCCTCGAAGCTGAGGAACACAGCTTGAGGCCTAGGAAGCTGAGAAGCACAGCCTGAGGCTTGGGAACCTGAGGAACACAGCCTGAGGCATGGGAAGCTGAGGAGCAGAGCCTGAGGCCTGGGAAGCTGAGGAGCACAGCCTGGGCCTGGGAAGCTGAGGAGCAGTACTGAGGCCTGGGAAGCTGAGGAGCACAGCCTGGGGCCTGGGAAGCTGAGGAGCACAGCATGAGGCTTGGGGAGCTCTTGAGCACACTCTGAGGCCTAGGTAGCTGATGAGCACAGCCTGAGGCCTAGGAAGCTGAGGAGTACAGCCTGAGGCCTGGGAAGCTGAGGAACACCGGCTGAGGCCTGGTAAGCTGAGGAGCACAGCCTGAGGCCTGGGAAACTGAGGAGAAGAGCCTGAGGACCGGGGAAGCCCATGAGCACAGCCAGAGGCCTGGGAATCTGAGGAGCACAGCTAGAGGACAGGGAAGCTGAGGAGCACAGACTGGGGCCTGGGAAGGTCATGACTAGCATACCCTGGGGCCGGGAAAGCTGCACAGCCTGAGGCCTGGGAAGCTGAGGAGCACAGCCTGAGGCCTGAGAAGCTCTGGAGCACAGCCTGAGGCCTGATAAGCTGAAGAGCCCAGCCTGAGGCCTGCGAAGCTGAGGAGCATAGCCTGGGGCCTGGGATGCTGAGGAGCACAGCCTGAGGCCTGGGAAGCTGAGAAGCACAGCCTGGGCCTGGGAGGCTGAGAGCAGAGTTGAGGCCTGGGAAGCTGAGGAGCACAGCCTGAGGCCTGGGAAGATGAGGAGCACAGCCTGAGGCCTGGGAAGATGAGGAGCAGAGCTGAGGCCTGAGAAGCTGAGGAGCACAGCCTGGGGCCTGGGAAGCTGAGGAGCACAGTTTGAGGCCTGGGAAGCTCATGAGCACAGCCTGAGGCCTGGGAGCTGAGGAGCACAGCCTGAGGCCTGGGAAGTGAGGGGCAGAGCTGAGGCCTGGGGCTGAGGAGCACAGTCTGGGGCCTCAAAGCTCAGGAGCACAGCCTGAGGCCTGGGCGGATGAGGAGCAGAGCTGAGGCCTGAGAAGCTGAGGAGCAGAGCTGAGGCCTGGGAAGCCGAGGAGCACAGTCTGGGGCCTCGAAGCTGAGGAACAAAGCTTTAGGCCTTGGAAGCTGAGGAGCACAGCCTGCGGCTTGGGAACCTGAGGAGCACAGCCTGAGGCTTGGGAACGTGAGGAACACAGCATGAGGCATGTGAAGCTGAGGAGCAGAGCCTGAGGCCTGGGAAGCTGAGAATCACAGCCTAGGCCTGGGAAGCTGAGGAGCAGAGCTGAGGCCTGGGAAGCTGAGGAGCACCCCTGGGCCCTGGGAAGCTGAGGGGCACAGCATGAGGCTTGGGGAGCTCTTGAGCACACTCTGAGGCCTAGGAAGCTGATGAGCACAGCCTGAGGCCTGATAAGCTGAAGAGCACAGCCTGAGGCCTGGGAAGCTGAGGAGCACAGCCTGAGGCCTGGGAAGCTGAGGAGCACAGCCTGGGGCCTGGGAAGCTGAGGAGCACAGCCTGAGGCCTGGGAAGCTGAGGAGCACAGCCAGAGGCCTGGGAAGCTGAGGAGCACAGCCTGAGGCCTAGGAAGCTGAGGAGCACAGCCAGAGGCCTGGGAAGCTGAGGAGCACAGCCTGAGGCCTAGGAAGCTGAGGAGCACAGCCTGAGGCCTGGAAAGCTGAGGAGCACAGCCTCAGGATTGGGAAGCTGAGGAGCACACCCTGGGCCTGGGAAGGTGAGGAGCACAGCCTGAGGCCTGGGAAGCTGAGGAGCACACCCTGGGAAGGTGAGGAGTAGAGTCTGGGGCCTCAAAGCTGAGGAGCACAGCCTGAGGCCTGGAAAGATGAGGAGGAGAGCTGAGGCCTGAGAAGCTGAGGAGCAGAGCTGAGGCCTGGGAAGCTGAGGAGCACAGTCTGGGGCCTGGGAAGCTGAGGAGCACAGCCTGAGGCCTGGGAAGTGAGGGGCAGAGCTGAGGCCTGGGGCTGAGGAGCACAGACTGGGGCCTCAAAGCTGAGGAGCACAGCCTGAGGCCTGGGAAGATGAGGAGCAGAGCTGAGGCCTGAGAAGCTGAGGAGCACAGCCTGGGGCCTGGGAAGGTGAGGAGCACAGTTTGAGGCCTGGGAAACTCATGAGCACAGCCTGAGGCCTGGGAGCTGAGGAGCACAGCCTGAGGCCTGGGAAGTGAGGGGCAGAGCTGAGGCCTGGGGCTGAGGAGCACAGTCTGGGGCCTCAAAGCTGAGGAGAACAGCCTGAGGCCTGGGAAGATGAGGAGCAGAGCTGAGGCCTGGGAAGCTGAGGAGCACAGTCTGGGGCCTCGAAGCTGAGGAGCACAGCCTGGGGCCTGGGAAGCTGAGGAGCACAGCCTGAGGCTTGGAACGTGAGGAACACAGCCTGAGGCATGGGAAGCTGAGGAACAGAGCCTGAGGCCTGGGAAGCTGAGAAGTACAGCCTGGGCCTGGGAAGCTGAGGAGCAGAGCTGAGGCCTGGGGAGCTCTTGAGCACACTCTGAGGCCTAGGAAGCTGAGGAGCACAGCCTGAGGGCTGA
The DNA here is from genome assembly GCF_903995435.1 of Acomys russatus. NCBI lineage: Eukaryota > Metazoa > Chordata > Mammalia > Rodentia > Muridae > Acomys > Acomys russatus. The sequence continues at coordinate 4,758,379 of NC_067159.1, forward strand.
GAAGCTGAGGAGCACAGTCTGGGGCCTCTAAGCTGAGGAGCACAGCCTGAGGCCTGATAAGCTGAAGAGCACAGCCTGAGGCCTGGGAAGCTGAGGAGCATAGCCTGGGGCCTCGGATGCTGAGGAGCACAGCCTGAGGCCTGGGAAGCTGAGAAGCACAGCCTAGGCCTGGGAAGCTGAGGAGCACAGCCTCAGGCCTGGGAAGCTGAGGAGCACAGTCTGGGGCCTCGAAGCTGAGGAACACAGCCTGAGGCCTAGGAAGCTGAGGAGCACAGCCTGAGGCTTGGGAACGTGAGGAACACAGCCTGAGGCATGGGAAGCTGAGGAGCAGAGCCTGAGGCCTGGGAAGCTGAGAAGCACAGCCTGGGCCCTGGGAAGCTGAGGAGCAGAGCTGAGGCTTGGGGAGCTCTTGAGCACACTCTGAGGCCTAGGAAGCTGAGGAGCACAGCCTGAGGGCTGAGAAGCTGAGGAGCACAGTCTGGGGCCTCTAAGCTGAGGAGCACAGCCTGAGGCCTGATAAGCTGAAGAGCACAGCCTGAGGCCTGGGAAGCTGAGGAGCATAGCCTGGGGCCTCGGATGCTGAGGAGCACAGCCTGAGGCCTGGGAAGCTGAGAAGCACAGCCTAGGCCTGGGAAGCTGAGGAGCACAGCCTGAGGCCTGGGAAGCTGAGGAGCACAGCATGAGGCCTAGGAAGCTGAGGAGCACAGCCTGAGGCCTGGGAAGCTGAGCAGCATAGCCTGAGGCCTGGGAAGCTGAGGAGCACAGCCTCAGGCCTGGGAAGCTGAGGAGCACAGCCTGAGGCCTGGGAAGGTGAGGAGCACAGCCTGAGGCCTGGGAAGTGCGGGGCAGAGATGAGGCCTGGGGCTGAAAAGCACAGTCTGGGGCCTCAAAGCTGAGGAGCACAGCCTGAGGCTTGGGAAGATGAGGAGCAGAGCTGAGGCCTGAGAAGCTGAGGAGCAGAGCTGAGGCCTGGGAAGCTGAGGAGCACAGTCTGGGGCCTCCAGCTGAGGAGCACAGCCTGGGGCCTGGGAAGGAGAGGAGCACAGTTTGAAGCCTGGGAAGCTCATGAGCACAGCCTGAGGCCTGGAAAGCTCATGAGCACACCCTGAGGCCAGGGAGGTGAGGAGCAGAGCTGAGGCCTAGGGCTGAGGAGCACAGTCTGGGGCCTCAAAGCTGAGGAGCACAGCCTGAGGCCTGGGTAGATGAGGAGCAGAGCTGAGGCCTGAGAAGCTGAGGAGCACAGCCTGGGGCCTGGTAACGTGAGGAGCACAGATTGAGGCCTGGGAAGCTCATGAGCACAGCCTGAGGCCTGGGAGCTGAGGAGCACAGCCTGAGGCCTGGGAAGTGAGGGGCAGAGCTGAGGTCTGGGGCTGAGGAGCACAGCCTGAGGCCTGGGTAGATGAGGAGCAGAGCTGAGGCCTGAGAAGCTGAGGAGCAGTGCTGAGGCCTGGGAAGGTGAGGAGCACAGGCCGAGGCCTCCAGCTGAGGAGCACACCCTGGGGCCTCGGAAGGTGAGGAGCACAGATTGAGGCCTGGGAAGCTCATGAGCACAGCCTGAGGCCTGGGAGCTGAGGAGCACAGTCTCGGGCCTCGAAGCTGAGGAACACAGCTTGAGGCCTAGGAAGCTGAGGAGCACAGTCTGAGGCTTGGGAACGTGAGGAACACAGCCTGAGGCATGGGAAGCTGATGAGCAGAGCCTGAGGCCTGGGAAGCTGAGGAGCACAGCCTGGGGCCTGGGAAGCTGAGGTGCACAGTCTGAGGCCTGGGAAGCTCATGAGCACAGCCTGAGACCTGGAAAGCTCATGAGCACAGCCTGAGGCCTGGGAAGCTTAGGAGCACAGCCTGGGCCGCGGAAGCTGAGGAGCAGAGCTGAGGCCTGGGAAGCCGAGGAGCACAGCCTGGGCCCTGGGAAGCTGAGGAGCACAGCATGAGGCTTGGTAAGCTCTTGAGCACAATCTCAGACCTAGGAAGCTGAGGAGCACTGCCTGAGGCCTGGGAAGCTTAGGAGCACAGCCTGAGGCCTGGGAAGCTGAGGAGCACAGCCTGAGGCCTGGGAAGCTGAGGAGGACAGCCTGGGGTCTGGGAAGCTGAGGAGCACAGCCTGAGGCCTGGGAAGCTGAGGAGCACAGCCTGAGGCCTGGGAAGCTGAGGAGCACAGCCTGGGGCCTGGGAAGCTGAGGAGCACAGCCTGGGGCCTGGGAAGGTAAGGTGCACAGTCTGAGGCCTGGGAAGCTCATGAGCACAGCCTGAGACCTGGAAAGCTCATAAGCACAGCCTGAGGCCTGGGAAGCTGAGGAGCACAGCCTGAGGACTGGGAAGTGAGGGGCAGAGCTGAGGCCTGAGAAACTGAGGAGCAGAGCTGAGGCCTGGGAAGCTGAGGAGCACAGCCTGAGGCCTGGGAAACTGAGGAGAAGAGCCTGGGGACCGGGGAAGCCCATGAGCACAGCCAGAGGACAGGGAAGCTGAGGAGCACAGACTGGGGCCTGGGAAGGTCATGACTAGCATACCCTGGGGCCGGGAAAGCTGCACAGCCTGAGGCCTGGGAAGCTGAGGAGCAGAGCCTGAGGCCTAGGAAGTTCATGAGCACAGCCTGAGACCTGGGAAGCTGAGGAGCAGAGCCTGGGGCCTGGAGAGCTCATGAGCACAGCCTGAGGCCGGGGAGGCTGAGGAGCACAGCCTGAGGCCTGCGAGGCTGAAGAGCATAGCCTGAGGCCTGGGGAGTTCATGAGTATAGCCTGAGGCCAGGGAAGCTGAGGAGCACAGGCTGAGGCCTGGTAAGCTAAGGAACACAGTCTGAGGCCTAGGAAGCTGAGAAGCACAGCCTGAGGCCTGGGAAGCTGAGGAGCACAGCCTGAGGCCTGAGAAGCTGAGGAGCACAGCCTGAGGCCTGGGAAGCTGAGGAGCACAGCCTGGGGCCTGGGAAGCTGAGGAGCACAGTTTGAGGCCTGGGAAGCTCATGAGCACAGCCTGAGGCCTGGGAGCTGAGGAGCACAGCCTGAGGCCTGGGAAGTGAGGGGCAGAGCTGAGGCCTGGGGCTGAGGAGCACAGTCTGGGGCCTCAAAGCTCAGGAGCACAGCCTGTGGCCTGGCAAGATGAGGAGCAGAGCTGAGGCCTGAGAAGCTGAGGAGCAGAGCTGAGGCCAGGGAAGCTGAGGAGCACAGTCTGGGGCCTCGAAGCTGAGGAACACAGCTTGAGGCCTAGGAAGCTGAGGAGCACAGCCTGAGGCTTGGGAACTTGAGGAACACAGCCTGAGTCATGGAAAGCTGAGGAGCAGAGCCTGAAGCCTGGGAAGCTGAGAAGCACAGCCTGGGACTGGGAAGCTGAGGAGCAGTACTGAGGCCTGGGAAGCTGAGGAGCACAGCCTGGGACCTGGGAAGCTGAGGAGCACAGAATGAGGCTTGGGGAGCTCTTGAGCACACTCTGAAGCCTAGGAAGCTGATGAGCACAGCCTGAGGCCTGGGAAGCTGAGGAACACAGGCTGAGGCCTGGGAAGCTGAGGAACACAGGCTGAGGCCTGGGAAGCTGAGGAGCACAGGCCGAGGCCTGGAAAACTGAGGAGAAGAGCCTGAGGACCGGGGAAGCCCATGAGCACAGCCAGAGGCCTGGGAATCTGAGGAGCACAGCCAGAGGACAGGGAAGCTGAGGAGCACAGACTGGGGCCTGGGGAGGTCATGACTAGCATAGCCTGGGGCCGGGAAAGCTGCACAGCCTGAGGCCTGGGAAGCTGAGGAGCACAGCCTGAGGCCTGAGAAGCTCTGGAGCACAGCCTGAGGCCTGATAAGCTGAAGAGCCCAGCCTGAGGCCTGGGAAGCTGAGGAGCACAGCCTGGGGCCTGGGATGCTGAGGAGCACAGCCTGAGGCCTGGGAAGCTGAGGAGCACAGCCTGGGCCTGGGAGGCTGAGGAGCAGAGCTGAGGCCTGGGAAGCTGAGGAGCACAGCCTGGGGCCTGGGAAGCTGAGGAGCACAGTTTGAGGCCTGGTAAGCTCATGAGCAGAGCCTGAGGCCTAGGAGCTGAGGAGCACAGCCTTAGGCCTGGGAAGTGCGGGGCAGAGCTGAGGCCTGGGGCTGAGGAGCACAGTCTGGGGCCTCAAAGCTGAGGAGAACAGCCTGAGGCCTGGGAAGATGAGGAGCATGGCCTGAGGCCTGAAAAGGTGAGGGGCACAGCCATGGGCTTGGGAAGCTGAGGAGCACAGCCTGAGGCCCGGGAACCTGAGAAGCACAGCCCAAGGCCTGGGAAGCTGAGGAGCACAGCCTGAGGCCTGGGAAGCTGAGGAGCACAGCCCAGGGCCTGGGAAGCTAAGGAGCTCGGCCTGAGGCCTGGGAAGCTGAGGAGCTCGGCCTGAGGCCTGGGAAGCTGAGGAGCACAGCCTGAGGCTTGGGAAGCTGAGGAGCACAGCCTGAGGCTTGGGAAGCTGAGGAGCACAGCCTGAGGCCTGGGAAGCTGAGGAGCAGAGCCTGAGGCCTGGGAAGCTCAGGAGCACAGCTGGGGCCTGGGAAGCTGAGGAGCACAGCCTGGGGCCTGGGAAGCTTAGGAGCACAGCCTGAAGCCTGTGAAGCTAATGAGCACAGCCTGAGATCTGGGAAGCTGAGGAGCACAGCCTAAGGCCTGGGAAGCTGAGGAGCACAGCCTGAGGCCTGGGAAGCTGAGGAGCACAGTCTGAGGCTTCGGAAGCTGAGGAGCACAGTCTGAGGCCTGGGAAGATGAGGACCACAGCCTGAGGCCTGGGAAGCTGAGGAGCACAGCCTGGGGCCTGGAAAGCTGAGGAGCACAGCCTGAGGCCTGGGAAGCTGAGGAGCACAGCCTGAGGCCTGGGAAGCTGAGGAGGACAGCCTATGGCCTGGGAAGCTCATGAGCACAGCCTGAGGCCTGGGAAGCTGAGGAGCACAGCCTGGTGCCTGAGAAGCTGTGGAGCCCAGCCTGAGTCCTGGGAAGCTGAGGGGCACAGCCATTGGCTTGGGAAGCTGAGGAGGACAGCCTGAGGCCAGGGAAGCTGAGGAGCAGAGCTGAGGCCTGGGAAGCTGAGGAGCACAGCCCCGGGCCTGGGAAGCCGAGGAGCACAGCCTAAGGCCTGGGAAGCTGAGGGGCACAGCCTGGGGCCTGGGAAGCTGAGGAGCACAGCCTGAGGCCTGGGAAGCTGAGGAGCACAGCCTGAGGCCTGGGAAGCTGAGGAGCACAGACATGGGCTTGGGAAGATGAGTAGCACAGCCTGAGGCCTGGGAAGCTGAGGAGCAGGGCCTGAAGCTTGGGAAACTGAGGAGCAGCACCTGAGGCCTAGGAAGCTGATGAGCACAGCTTGGGGCTTTTGATGCTGAGGAGCACTCCCTGAGGCCTGGGAAGCTAATGAGCACAGCCTGAGGCCTGGGAAGCTGAGGAGCACAGCCATGGGCTTGGGAAGTTGAGGAGCACAGCCTGAGGCCTGGGAAGCTGAGGAGCACAGCCTTGGGCTTGGGAAGCTGAGGAGCACAGCCTGAGGCCTGGGAAGCTGAGGAGCACAGCCTGAGGCCTGGGAAGCTGAGGAGCACAGCCTGAGGCCTGGGAAGCTGAGGAGCACAGCCTGAGACCTGGGAAGCTGAGGAGCACGGCCTGAGGCCTAGGATGTTGAGGGGCACAGCCATGGGCTTGAGAAGCTGAGGAGCATAGCCTGAGGCCTGGGAAGCTGATGAGCACAGCCTGAGACCTGGGAAGCTGAAGAGCAGATCAAGCTGGCCAGGAGGACGGGCCTGGTCTGTCTGGACTCTCTTCACTGAGATGTACAGTGTATTTTGTTAGTGCATTGCAGAGAACCTGGGGATGTATTTACTTGGCAGTTAACTACAGGCTCCTCCTGAACTGGGGAGAAGCCAGCTCTGTGTTATCTACTGAGTGTTGGCACCTCTGTATGTAATTAATTGCTTGAGAGGAAGGAATATGGTCAATATTAATAAAGGAAGAATCATGCAGGGGAGGCTTGAGCAGGGGGGTGGGAAGGAAAGGCAAAATGGCTTATGAGTCCATGCCTGAGCATGGACCCTTTGGCTTCTCAGACCTCCCCACTGTGAATCCCCATCTCCCCAAGTTCTCGTATTCTTCAAGGACTCTTGCACATGCAATTAGGAATTGGTCCATGGTGTTTATGTGTTTGTTTACCCATCTTAGGCTTCCTGGAAAGATGCAACGACATGTCTGAGTTACTAGAGAGACACAGAGAGTTTGTGGGTGTTTGAAGGTGTGCTTAGTGATGTGTGGTGTCTGGTTATTGCTTGATAGTAGATGTTTACAGGGTAAAGGATGGAGGCAGAGTAGAGACAGCCCAGCTAAGTACTGAAGAGACAGAAAACTCTGTGTTTTTCTACTGGTTTGGTGGTAACTGACTCCCGAGAGAGATTACAGTGTCTTGCATCCTGAAACATAAAAGAGGCTAGAAACATGCTGAAATAAAAAAAAACAAAACAAAACAAAACAAAACAAAACCATGTTATATTTCTTCAGTGTTTCTTTTCATTATACCTTTGTTCCTCGGAACAAACACAGCAGATTCTCAGACCCCTAAGATAACGTTAATTGAATTCTACATGGCTGAGTGAGAGTGTCTTAATGAGATCTGTGGTTTGAGGACCAGGGCCTGGGGCTTAGAGCAAGTGAACGAGGAGAGGAACAAGCTTCCAGGGTACAATTCTCACGCGTGAAATGAACTTGCCAGCACTGCCCCTAGAGAGTCCTGGAAATTATCACATTCCTCTCAACATGAGAGAGAAATTCAATTTACTGATAGGTAGGAAACAGGAATGTAAGGTAATTTCAAAGTCCCAGGAGCAAAGATTCAACCAACAAGAGCATTTTAGGTCCCAAGTATGCTTCGGAGAGCCCTGCTAGTGTGGATTTGTACCTGTCTGTAATTACGTTTGTGTCTGGCTTTACCTTGGGGACCTAGAGGAACTGGAGACTTCTTCTGGAATATCTGGGCTATGCTGAGCTCCTGATAGGGGGAAAAAAATGAGTAACTCACCATATCACAACACCAAGGGCCCACACCTCCACAATGTGAAAAACCTTTTCTTCTTGAGGAGTTTAATGAGCTTGTGACACGGGCCACCATCAGTCCTTCTGTGACCAGGGTGAGCCCAGGGGCTCGCAAGCTTCAGACTGCTCAGCTCTGGCCCCCAGCCCATTGTGCCACAGTTGCTCATCAGGGGACTAGGCCACAGAACGCAGGTGCATGACAACATTTCACTCCTGGAAACATACATAGGCGCCCAGCAGGCTTGGGCCATGTGTGTTACACTGGAAAATTGTCGTGTGTCGTTTGATACTGAGAAGCTGACTCTGGAAGAGGGGCTCCTCTGACCTAAACAAGCCTTTCATCTAGGGATGCTCCCCACAACCAACCCTGTGACACAGAGGAAAAAGAAAAGCAAAATGCTCCCAGAGTGAAAAACAATGCATTCTTGAGAACAGTTAGAGGGCAAGCCGTTGCTGATCGGTTACTATTGCTTATCCCAGAATATAAAAATGTCTGCAGTGGGAAGAGAAACTGAAAGCTCACCCATGGAGCTAACTTGAGAACCTTAGATACCTGCCTCAGTTTCCCAGTCAGTTTCTACAGGAGGCTGTGAGCTCTGGACTGATGATACCATTTCTATCTGCTGCTATTTTTATTGTTGTTGTTTGTTTGTTTATTTTTAAACTTAGAAGCTTCATCAAAGTAAACACCCTGATCTGCCCACTACTCAGTACTCTCTGCGGGAAACCCCAGTTGGCTATCTTAAAGTTGATTTCTGCTGGATGGTTTGAATATTTAATTTACAATGTTTCTCTCTCTCTCTCTCTCTCTCTCTCTCTCTCTCTCTCTCTCTCTCTCTCTCTCTCTCTCTCTTTCTCCTTTTACATTGGCGTACTGTATACTTAATAGGCCCACTCACTCAAAACAAAAAAAAATAGCTATCATGTACATCTCTAGGCTGTACATGACAACCTGGTGGCTCACATCTGCAATCACAGCACTTAGAAGGCCGAGACAGGAGAATTTCTGTGAACTTGAAACCTCATCTCAAAATAAAATTCAACAAAAATCCAGGGCCTGGTGGGCAAACCATGCCCAAGAGGACACCTATCCCCGTATCACATGACACAGGTGGAGCATAGCACTCCTGAGATGACCCCAGACACTCAGAGGCTCTGGGCACCACTAAGATGAGCACATATGTGGTAGAGAGCTGGAAGGGAAAGAGAAGCAGAAGGATTGTGTGCACAATAAAGAGAGGTTAAGCTGGAGACTGGGTTGTGAGGAACATCCTGATGTGAGAAGCCTACAAGCCACCTAAGGCCACGAAGAGGGCCTTGTCTGGGTTCATGCAGCAGTGGTGATCTGTTACTACCAAAGACTAGGTAGATATCCTTGGTTTGGGCTGCTGCCTGGGACCATGTTAATATCTGAAGGCTGTGCAGAGCTGGGCATTACAGGAAAGCTGGCATGACAGCAGGAGAGCTGTCCCCATACCTTCCCCAGGAAGCACAGTAGAGTGAGCTCTGTTTTGGGGGATTTCAGGTGAGTCAGTCCAGAGGGCCTGAGTGCAGGAGAGCTGGCCCTACCACTCATCTGCCCTCCCCGCTGCCCCTCACCACTTGTGACAGGCAGGAGAGCTGGTCTTGGGGTCATGAGAGCAGGAGAGTGGGCCCTGCCCCACATGACCTGCAGCACAATAGAACTTGCCCTGAAGGCATAGGCTCAGGAGAGGGCATAGCAGTGGGAGAGCTGGCTCTGCCCTTTGCCAGCTGTAACATTGGGTGAGCTAGCTGGAACAGGGCTGGAGAACTCACCCTAGTGGTGTGAGTATGAGAGAGCTGGTGGGTTGACCAGCTCAACTACCACTCAGGCACAGATCCACAGCTTTGCGTTGGCCCACCACAACATCTACACCATCTACGAACTGCTGGAGAGTGTGAAGAGACCAGACCTACAGATCCAAAGCTGCAGCATCTCCCTGACATAGGCCAACAACAGGATTTCTGAGAGGAGTCCTGCTGAGGATCCAGTATTGATAGGGTAGCAGAAGCCAGAGGCCTTGAACCAGACCAAGGATTCATCATAGTGAACATTTGTAAAAAGAGAAGTGTGGACAAAAAGGGTATACTGTGGCACACACTGTGACACAATACAGCTTCCATGACCAGTTTGTTTGTTTGTTTGTTTAAATTTTCCTTTTGGAGGGAAGGTTGCAAGGGCAGAGGCAGATAAAAGGGACAAGAGATAACTGAACCTGGGTTGCATGATGTGACATTAACAAAGCAAGGGACTAGAGAGATGGCTCAGAGGTTAAGAGCACTGACTGCTCTTCCAGAGGTCCTGAGTTCAATTCCCAACAACCACATGGTGGCTCACAACCATCTATGATGTGATCTGATTCCCTCTTCTGACCTGCAGGTGTATATGCAGACAGAGCATTGTATACATAATAATAAATAATAAATCTTTTTTTTAAAAGAAGTTGAAATTTAAAAAGGCCCAGAGCCAACTAGACCTTCCCTACTTGTTCACCTTTTTCAAGGTTGTGGGGTGTCACGTGGCCGAGCAGTAGCCATCCGGTGAGTCCAAACTGAGTTGCAAAGCCTTCAGCCATTGACGTGGCCCCTGTGAATTTGCTCCTCTCCTTCTGATGAGAGCACATGCCTTGGGCCAGGCCTTCCCATTGCCCAAGTCTGCATCTCTGACCCTCTCCCTGAACACCTGTCCAATGTCTGTCTCCCTCCTTCCTTGCACCGGGCTCTGTGATGAATAGTATGTAAAATCCTATTCCTAGTCAGGATGAGCTGACCAGAGATGGCCAGCCCTACTACTGTTTTACAGAGGAAGCTATGAAAACACAGACCCAATATTTGCCTGAAGTTGGTTGGAGTATTTTTTTTTCTCAAGACAGGGTCTCTCTGTGTAGCCTTGGCTGTCCTGGGCTCACTTTGTAGATCAGGCTGGCCTCAAACTCACAGTGATCTACCTGCATCTGCCTCCTGAGTGCTGGGATTAAAAGCACGCCCCACCATGGCCGGCAGAGAGCCCATTCTTGTCACACAGACCTTCCCTCTCTGTCCTCCTATGACACTGACATACTGTTTTAACTCTGTCCAGAGAGTTTCTTGGGCCCACTGCAGTGATTCTGATTCTGGGATAAAATCTAAGAGTTTCCGGGTGACACGGACACACTGGCAGCAAAGAGGAAGTCTAATAATCTTTCTTACCCAGTCTTCAGGCCTCTGATCATCTGCATTGTAGTCTTCTTAGGACTGTTTTAGACAAAGCCTGTACTCTTTAACTACACTGCTTATGACATATAACAAACCATCACCACACTGGAGCAGAATCACTAGGCCATGAAAATGCTCACTGCAGCTCAAGAAGCAGTGAAACTATTTCTCAGGTCAGGGGAAATGGCCTAGTGCATAAGAGCACTTGTCATGCAAGCATGAGGCCATGAGTTCAAATCCCCGGCCTGCATGTAAGAAGTTGGGAGTGGTTGTGTTAACCCAGTGCTGTTGGGGACAGAGACAGGAGGATAACTAAGGCTTGCTAGCAACCAGCTTGGATCCAGGTCCAAGAGCCAGGGTCTCAAGAGTGATAGAGCGGGACACATGGTGGCCTCCTCATGTACACACTGGTGTGTGGTCTTGTGCATTTTTAGGGACTATAGCCCCCTTACACCTACTGAATCTTTTAAGATGGAGAACTAGCTAATGTTGAAGGCATGGCAAAGAGCATGGAGAGCACTGGCTCTCAACCTTCCAGCCTTTGATACAGCTCCTCATGTTGTATCCCCCCACGGATAAGCAACCATATTGCTACTTCATAACTGTAACTTTGCCACTGACATGAGTCACAATGTAAATATTTGTGTTTTCTGATGTCCTAGGATACCCCTGCGAAAGGCTGTTCCATCCCTAAAGGGGTCTCAATCCACGTGAGGACTGCTGACCAAGAGAGTCTTCTCTGCTCCCTAAGCCTCAGTGTTCTCGTCTGTAACATGAAAGTGGCCGCACTCCTTGCAACAGTGAGACTTCCGGTGATCTCTAGCAGATGGAGACTTGTCTATGCATTTCCGCATCTACCCTCTGGGAGACACACAGACCACGCCCCTCTTCCACCAGTCTTCAAGATCCGCCCCTTACATCCACTGTAGGCGTCCTCCCTTCCCCTGAAGGCTCCCTTTGTCTTCTTCTGGAGTTACGTACAGGTTTGATGACTTACCTATGACCTCCTAAGCTTATAGCAACTAAATTCCTTTGCTTTTCTCTAGACCTGTGAGCAGAATGCGGTTTGGGGCCCTTAGAGGAGCTGTTTGCAAGCCTGCAGAGATAAGCCAAACTCTTCTCTGTTCTTGATGCCTTCCTTGGAGGTAATTGTTCTGGCTCTGAGACTCCTTCAGGAACCAAGAGTTAAGCAAGCTCGGGACCACCTAACACAGCTCGAGGTACACCTTGTAGCTGAGGTTCAGACTGCGGCTGAAAACTAAAAATCTTTGGTTCCTGGCACCTACCCTTGGAAAAAGTAAACTGTCCTCTATTCACTTTGTCTGAGGCAGCTCAGCAACTCTCTAGTGTAAATAACAACCACACACGCACAGTTCTCGCTGATGGCTCTTATTCAGCCCGGGAATACATAGCAACGACACAGGCAACGCGAGAAGCAGGTTCTGCGGAGGAGAAGGCACTGACTGCTTAGATCACGGCCTCACTTGGTTTGCTCAGTTTGGGTAACGGTTGCTCATCCTTCCTGAGCCCCCTGTGATTTTTCCAGGACAGGAAGTACGTCATAGGGAAGTATCTGGGATGTAGAGTCAACTGGGCCAGTGTGAGTTTTTATCTTGGCCCTGCTGTTCTCTCTGTGTGTGTCATTGGTCAGGTTTCGTAATCTCTCAGTCTTTTTAAAAACTATGTAAATAAGGATAGTATCTTCCCACTCAGAACTGAGGGCCAAGGGAGGTAACATACTCGACAGTGTTCAACACACTGATGCTAATATTACATACATTAATAGCTCCAATTAGTAACCCAATTGCTTAATGTGGATAACAAGCCTTCAATAAATGTCATGAGGCTAATTAGATGCTGTGGGCACCATGTTCCAATCATTGCTTACAGAGAATCTAGGTAGGGGTAAAATGTGTGGGCTCCCTTTTTCTGTTCTCTGCTTTCTGGGTTACCTAGAGTACTTTTAGAAGTTAAGAGTCTAAAGATGTGTGCGAAATGTAGAATTCTAAGGTGAAGTCAGGTGCGGTGCTGCACCCCTTCCATCACCCAGAGGCAGAGGCAGGAAGATCTCTGTGAATTCAATGCCAGCCTGGGGTACATATGGAATTCCAAGTCAGCCAGGGATACACAGTGAGACTCTTGTTTGTTTGCCTGTTTTAATAATGATAATTCCATGGAGAATGTTTGTAGTAAGGCACCATTATATTTTGGATGGTTTTTCTTCCTGTCCCATAGCTCCCAGAAAAATGACTCATGAGACTCATTAAATATTATATAAATACTTAGGACATATAGCTAGGCTCTTTTCTGACTAGCTCATAATGTAAATTAACCCATGTACACATTCTGCCATGTGACTGGTTACCTGAGCTCAGGCACCATGCATCCATCCTCTTCACATCTTACCAGCTGAATCTCCCACATCCCTCTCTATCCCAGAATGCCCTCTGCCTGCTGGAAGTCTCACCTATTTCCTGCCTTAGCCATAGGCCATCGTTTTTTTTTAATTGACAAGTAATGCATCCATACAATACACAAAAGACTCCTTATACAAATGTTCATTGAGACAGAATCCACAGAGAAGAGTTACTTGCCCAAGACCATGCGGTGGATTAATGGTAGACCTGGAATACCTACCTGAGATACTGTACTCCTGGAATAGCATATGGATTTTCTCCTGTGGCTTCACACATTGTCTCTCACCTGAGTGCTTACCCATGTGACTGAAATGGCTTTGTTTGTCAGTGCCAAAGCCACCATGTCCTTCACTCTGCAGAGGCCTAAGCCAGAATAGAAGCAGGTGGGAGCTGGGGTTGACCAGGAGCAGCTTGGGAAAGGGGAGAGGGAGGTGCACAGGCCTTTCCCAACTCAGCTCTACCTGCCATACCTCATCTGCCACCCACACTTCTTCCACAGCACTACCTGTAAGTACATATACCGGAAGCACCCCCACTCTTCACCTTCTTAGTCACAGACTGTAGACTAGTCCTCACAGAGGTACCAAATCCCATGAAATTGCTGGAGCCACTCAGGGTAGCCATAAGCCTTTTACTGACTCTACTATTTTTTCATGTATTTGATGTTAAAACATTCGACTGTATCCTGGTCAGTATTCCTTTCCATCTTCTCATCTGCTTATCTCTCTGCAAATTCATTTGTACTCAATGATTATGGTGGTAGTGGTGGTGATGATGATGATGATGATGAAGGTGGTGATGATGATGGTGGTGGTGAAGAAGTTGGTGATGCTGATGGTTTGTCCCTTGTAGGCAGACATCCCTATGAAGCAGGGATCTCATCACCAGGTGAACCTGTGATCTGGATACTTCGCACTCCTCAATCAATTTGCTCACTGACTACTTCTGTCTCGATTTGGTTTCTTTGCTCTACTCTCTTTTGCAGTGAAAGTAGGCCTTTAAGGATGAGGGCAAAGCCTTTTCTCGGTGTAACCCTCGTTGCCTGGTGAAGTACCTGGCACACATCAAGAGCTTGGTACATGGGTAAGGGAGCTACAGAGTCCATCCCTCAACCCACACTTCATTACTTGTTAGGATGGCTGCAGAAGGACCTGGGGCCAGAGCCACAGCAGCACGAGAGATCCAGAAAGAGGCTGCTTCACCCAAGACTGAGCTGTGTGATGCTGGGATTGATCACTCTCAATGGCGAGAGAAAAAGCAGGGATGTTCACTCAACATCCAGCTTCACAGGTGGTTCTCTTTATGCGAGAATATTTGTCCCACCAGGTAGAGTGATCTCTGTCTGCAATCTCAGGACCAAGGAGACTGAGGCAGGAAGAACTTGAGTTTCCAGGCAGCCTGAGCAATAGGATGAGACTCTGTCTCAAAAAACAAAAACAAAACAAAATGAACAGCAAACCTAAAACACTCCAGATGCCAGTATCCTTCATAATAGAGTCAGGTGGGGGAGTTGTGTTTTGTTTGTCTTTAAATAATTTTGGAGAGAGGATATTTCCCTACTATCCATCTAGCCAACATTTCCTCAGAGCTTTTGAATAATGGGCCTTGTAGAGAATGCAGGGCAAATGCAGGGAAGCATAGAACTGTGCTAAGAATAACTTAGCATTTCTGCCTCCAAATCCATCAAGGTGCATGGACCGAGATGCACAAGGGTGTGCCGAGGATGCCCTGGGGACACTAGGCTAGGGAGAAGAACACTGAAAGCAAAGGGTCCAGGTAGCAAGTGCCAAGCCCTGGGAAGAGGGCCACAGTGGCAGGTGTGTGCAGAGCTGCCAGGAACTCAGTGTTGCCAGGGTAGGAAGTGAGGAGGTGAGATGCAGGAGGCAGCCCAGAGGAGGCTCAGCCGTAACCAGGGCAGATCTTGGAGAGCTACTAGACAGCAAAATGCATTTGTATTTATTGGCTATAAGATCAATATAGGCATAGAGGGCAAAAGGAAAAACGGAAGGGAGAAGGAAAGAGGAGAACAGAGGAGAGAAGAGGAAGAGGAGCGAAGAAGAAGAGGAAGAAGAAGAAGAAGAAGAAGAAGAAAAAGAAGAAGAAGAAGAGAGAAGAGGGAAGAGGAAGGATGAGAAGACTATAAATAACAACTATTTTTTCCCTTGCCCATTTTCCTGTTCCAGATCTTTCTCCACAGAGGAATTGTAAAGATTTTCTAAGTTCTTTCTAGGAAAGAAAGGTGTATGTACCAGAACTGTACTGGCTGGTTTTATGGCAACTTGACACAAGCTATAGTCATCTGAGGAGGGAGCTCAGCTGAGAAAGGCAAGGCTGGGCTGTGGGCAATCCTGTAGGGCATCTTCTTAACTAGTGATTGATGGGGCAGGGCCCAGGCCATTGTGGGTGGTGCCATCCTTGGCTCCTGGTGCTCCTGGGTTCTATATGAAAACAGGCCGAGAGTGCCAAGGCAAGCAAACCAGTGAGAAGCACCCTCCATGGCATCTGCCCCAGCTCCTGTCCCCAGGTTCTCAACATGTTTGAGTTCCTGCACTGACTTCCTGTGATGATGAACAGAGCTGTGGAAGCCTAAGCCAAATAAACCCTTTCCTCCCCAACTTGATTTTGCTCATAATGTTTCATCATAGTAATAGTGACCCAAGCTAAGACAAGAATGTTCTAATATTTCTGAGTATATATTCATTTTTTATTTATCACATACAATGTGTACTGTCCTGAACTTGATTTTTGTTTTTGTTTTTGTTTTTGTTTTTTTGTTTGTTTTGTTTTTCGAAACATGGTTTTTCTGTGTAGCCTTGGCTGTCCTGGACTTGCTTTGTAGACCAGGCTGGCCTCAAACTCACAATGATCCACCTGCCTCTGCCTCCTGAGTGCTGGGACTAAAGGCATGCGCCACCATCTCCCAGCTAGTTTAATCTTATGTATTAGAAATCATCTTAAGTCAAAACATAGCTGTATGAGTCATCAATGATTTATTTAAATTCTTCTCTGTGGCTAGGCATTCAGGTCGTTTTCAGTTTTTGCCTATTACAAACATTACTTCAAGGTACAATTTTGTTGATGTATTCATTCATTGAATATTTACTGAGTGCCTTTGTGGTACTCTATAGTAGTAACATGTATTGCTCTTTGTGCGGGTGTCTGTAAGCAGGAGGATGAGTTCTGATTCAAGGGAATGTGCCACCTTAGGGTTCAGGTATCTTTCCAAAATGTTTGCCCGAAATGGCTACAGAAATCTCTACTCCTCATACGCATGGCTGAAGATGTAACTTAGTGGTAGGGCTTTCACCCAGCACACACCAGGCCTTAGGTTCCAATCCCAGAACTAGGAATAAAAATATCACATGCAAATGGTTGTTTTGCTCTTCCTTGGTGGCACTGGGCATCACTCAGAGTTGAGAACTTTCACCGAGCTGGTAAGCAAGACCCATAGCCTTTCATTATGGCCTTGACTGGTTACTTCTGAGCAACACTGGATGTCTTTTCTAACTTATTCCCACTATAGTTCTTTCCTATAAACTGTATGCTTGGGCACTTTCCCACTGAATGGCTGCATTCCACAATGTTCTGCTTGCTCCTCGTAAATCAAGAAAAATTAGCCCTTTGTCATATAAGTTGTAGATACTTTTTCTGGATAACCCTTTCTCTTTGACTCTGTTTACGGTAACGTTTTTGCAATGCTTTCTTGTAAAGATAACGTTCAAGTTGCGTCTTGTAGGATGAGTAATGACACTAATTACTAACACGTATGTGCGCTTCAGGCATGCTGGGCTTGCTTCTGAGAGGCAAGCTACATATTAACTCATTTAATTTCTTCCCCCCCACAAAAAAGCTCATTTAATTTTTCCAACAACCCCAGGAGGGTGAGACTCCAATCCTCTCTATGTTAAGTGGAGAAACAAATGGGTGTACAGGGAAATAACTTGCGAGGACCTCACAGCTTGTAAAGGCACAGGCAGGAACTAAACCCACAAGGAGCCATTTGTGCCAGGGCTAGTGACAGAGGTGCCAACATGAGGACAGGCTGATACTGGAGAGAATAGAGAGAAAAAAGCTGGTGAGGCGTGAGATACAAGGGCAAGGGTTCCTGGCTCGTTGGTAAGAGGGGTCTCCACACCGTCCCTCTTGTTGGATATAGTTTCATTGAATTCAGGGTCCATGTCTAGACCTCATAGCACTCTACACTCTAAAAAAAAAAATGTCCATAGGAATGGAAGAAAACAGAAACACATGTCATTGTGCATGTATATGCCTGGGATATAAGACACATTATCCGGCTGAGCTACTGACTCAATAATCATATCTGGGGTCTCTAACATGGCTCCCGGGGTTCCGAGCCATGAGGTGGGCAAGACTTTTGCACAGTCCATGCTCTATTTCATAGAGACGGCCTCTGACTTATGCGTCTCTCTGGCAGCAAATGTTTCTGTCGGTGGCTGTGTTATCACACACAGGTGTATGGCAGGATGTCTTCTTGCGGGCAGCCTTGGACAGGGTACCATTCTCCAAGGCAACACAGCCAAGAAAATAGATCTGCAGCCCAGTGGTCCTGTGGTACCTTCAACGACCGGTACAATGATGGCAGATTATATGTCCCCCCCTTCATTGTCATTAACATCTTAGAATCCGCTTGGGATCTCAGCACTTGGGAGGTACAGGCAAGAGGATCAGGAGTTTAAGGTCATCCTTGGTTCAAAGTTCAAGTTCAAAGCAGCCTACCTGATATGAGATCCTGTCTTTAAAAAAAAAAAAAAAAAGCTTGTCTTTCCTACATGGGGGTGATGTTAAGTCCCGAATGATGGACAGAAGACTCTGGCATAACAAAATGTCTTGTTGCTTACTAATATTGCTCTGCTTTGGCTGCCTCTCGATGGTAATTGGCAGCTTTGCCAGAGCTTCTCGTGGCCGAGACGGGAACTGTAGGAGCAATGGCTTCAGAAGTGATGCGCTGAGAGAAAAAGAGTGAAAAATGCAGAGCCTGGCCATTCACTGTCACCTGTCAAGGCTGGCTTGTTGGCATCAGCACACTCCCACCCCACATCCTGTGCCTATGGAAGGCACATGACCAGCCATGCCATTTGACCTGCAGAACCTGGCTGCAGTTCTTTCTTAAAGTGGAGCCTCCAAGTAGCATTCCTGGAGATTGCGTTTGGCTCTTGAAATGCTTCTCCCACCTCATTCTAATAAATCAAAGTGACAATGCTGGGGTCAGACAAACCTTAGTTTATTAAGCATCTCTAAGTTCATTTTTGTCACCATCCAGTTCTCAAAAACACTGGCGGGGTCAAATGAACAGCTGGTCACAAAAACACCTTGATAAATTCCAATCACATTGGAAAAGCTACCCGAGGTCTGTGGACTCCCAGATGTGGAGACAAGGCAGATCACCCTGAAGTTAATCCTTTTCTTAGGAGAACAGGACTGCCTCCTTTTATTTATCCAATGCTTTTCTAATTGCCATCTGGGCCTAGAGAAGACACTGTTCTAGGTTCTGGGGCCAAGGTCCTTGCTTCTATTCTAGAAACTTCCATTCTGGTGAGAAGATAGTAAAGTGTCGAGCTCAATTTATAGTATAGAAATCCCATAGTATCGGCAAATGGAAATGGCCATGAAGAAAAGTAAAAGTGTTAAAGGAAGATGTCCCCAGGCATATTCCAGTCTCCTAACACTGAGGCAAGCAGGATACTGACTGCCCTGCCCAGAGCTGAAGCTGGCCTAGTTTCTGACATACAGACCCGTTGGACACTGTGAGCAGATGGCGCTAACTAGGCTAACCACACTACCCCCTTCACTCTGGGCTGTATGGTGAATAGCCCACACTAGGGAAGGAAGCTGGTCCAAGGCTCACACTATAGCTACAGCCACTTGAGGCTCAACTTGTGCAACAGGGGCAGCAGTCACTGTTGCTGGCTTGGGAAAGGACAGAAATCTCTGGACAAACTTTTGAGCCCAGCATAGTGAGTGAGTGACCATGGCTGGGGGTTCACAGAATCCCCACCTGTGACTAGCTAGCTGTAAAAAAGATATAGAAAGGTCAGGAGAAGGGGGCAGCAGCTCCTTAGGGTCCAGGCAAGTCGCGGGGAGTAAATGAGGGCCAACACTCAAATGTGAAATAGACATTTCTGATGCAGAAGGTGAAAGGTGTGGGCAGTGGCACACCTTGCCCATGGAGGCAGGAATATGGCAGAGCTGACCATGAACTCCCAGGAATATGAGCCTAAGTTGTCCAGCATTCACAGAGACTAGAAGGGTCAGTAGACATCTGTCGGCGCCACACCGTCCAGCAGAAATAAGACACCGACAACCAGACTTCTTCTCTAGATCTTTACTCAGGATTTTGCTAAGCAGGAATGGCCCCAAAGAAGGGAAGGACAGAGCTTAAGTAACAACCAAGTACCAATCAGCTTTTGCCAGGTGCTAACTCCTCATAGGTCAAAGTCAGAGCAAGGCCGCTCATCACAAGTTCGTCTGTTACCCCTGCACAGCCCTTCGCCATATGAGGACTTGTTTATCCTGGAGAGCACTCGCCAGCGGGAAGGCGGAAGGCGGAAACCGGTGCCATATAAGGGCGCCGCACTTCGCAGCTCTCCACAGCTCCCCCGTTTTAATTTATAAGAAATGAGCAAAGGGAAAGGAAGTCAGTCCGATCAAGGCTGGATCATATATTATGGCCCATCCGATCGAGGACCAATATGGGGTTAACACTCAATGCCATCCCGCGTGCAATGGGTTGAGTCCCTGCGGAGTGCAATGGCCATTGAGTGTTTTGGGCGAAGCGTGCCTTCCGACGTGCAATGGCAACAAGGCTCAGTCGGGTGCAAAGGCCAAGCAAGGGAAGGGTAGAGGGAAGCTCATTATCTTAGGTTTCTTGATCAGGACTTAAAGGCTGCCAGCCAAGCCTGAGGGGACTGTCCGGCCTCTATGGCATAAAAGGCTTGTGCAATAAGGGCACGGTCTCTATTACGGGATATGACCAAGCGTCGGAGGAACACAAGGCAGAGAAAGCTGACAATCAAAAGGGCCATAGCGAGGGCTCCGATGCCAGCCCATTCTTTAAGGTGGTGCACGGCCTGTTGAATCCAGGAAGCGAGGCCCTCTGCGATGGAAATGTCCACTTGACTGGAGTTCACAGTAACAATAGCAGTACGCAGCTCTGTCATCAACGAATCAAAGGTCCGGGACCAAATTCCTGTAAGATAGCTAGACAACTGTCGAGATAACTTTGCCGCTTTGGTGAAATTATGATATTGCACAGAAGTTATGCATAGCCCGGAAAACTTCCATTCACAGCCCAGTTGAGCTAATTGCCACAGGGTATCATTCTGTTCATGGATCAGGTCCACTCTCTGGTTAAGGATCATGATACCCCCTCTTAGATTACTGTTAATGCTGGACTGAGTATCCAAAGCCGTGGCTACAGCGGCTGACAGATTGTTCAGCATTTGGGCAGTCAGGATTGAGGTGGTCAAAGAGACAGCTGCGGCCGTGGCTCCGACTGCCGCCAGGGAAATGGCTGCAATTATGGCAGCGGTAATACCAAAATTATGCCTGGGGCGATACAAGGAGAGGGAGGAGGGAGCCTCTACAGGGACCGGGATCCATTGCGGCAATCGAGTGACCACGGCTAAAGGAAAGCGAGCCCCGTCTCAACATTGACAATAATAGCAGGATTGATTGGAACAAGACAAGAAGGAGGAATTGTAAGAGGAGCCATTATACACAAGCCAAACAAAAGGTGGCCACAGGCATAAAGGTGTGGGAGCAAAACTAATACTTCGGCCGTGTGCAACAATTTTGGTGACATTTTTCAAAAGTCTCTCCTTCCAACTGAAAGATGCATTACCTGCCATGCCCCCTCCAAGCATCACAAATGGAGAAAGATCAGAGCAACTTCCATTAATGCCACAAAGTAACCAGACATCAAACGGTCGAGCTTGGTTAGGACTCTGCCAGGTAAAATTGTATCCCGCCCACGTAGCGTTGTAAATGGCTGAAATGTGAGGGGAAAAGGTAAAAAAGGACTTTACGGCCCAACCAGCTCTATGGTTTTGGCACCCTGTCCAAGGGAAGAAGGTATCTTTTATATCAATGCCTCTGCAAAAAGGGGGCCCACCGAGGCTGAGGTGGAATGGTGGCATTATCATCTTCCATACTAGGCCACCGTCCCCCTATCCAAGTGGCATTAGTACTATTGAAGTTAAAGGGTTTTCTATCAAACCAACCGGCTGTCTGATCGTAAATTTTGATACAGCCAGGAGAAAGGGAAATATTAGAAACCTTGAAAAAGCAGAGGGTACCAATTAGAGGAATAAGCAACTTCTCATCAGCAATAGCTGTCTCCAAATCTCGGGGGAGTTAAGGGAGTTCCAGACTCTTATTGGTACTAAAAAATCTGGGAAAAACTTGTGCGTCATGACGCACTGGCATCGGTTTCGGGAACACCGACAGGATCCCCCATCTTGGTTCCGTCATTGCAGGATTCATCATCAGGAGGAGAAGCAGGAGGATCAGCGGGATTGCACCGTCGCACCAGCCGTTCCGGGACCCAGAGGGGATCATTTTGATTCTGTGGAAAAACACAAACAGACCCTCTTGCCCAGGCCAGCACAGGGTCAGGTCCGGACCATTCGCCTGTGAGAATGTTTTTCCATCTCACCTGTCCCCTGGATGTAGGGTTCCAATTAGCATGACGTTCTGCCGTCGTACGGCCATCAGCATCCAGGGTTAAAAATTTAAAGTAAATAGGGCAAGTGAAATTCGGTCCTTGGGTGTGCGACCAGACCCAATTCCCCCTTTTTGTTTTAAGAGGCATTCCTTGAGTGTGAGGTGAGCACGTTCTATGATACCCTGGCCTTGAGGGTTTAGGGTAAGCCATGTTTTATGGCAATTTGCATTTGAGAACAAAAGGAATGGAAGGATGAGGCAGTATATTTTGGGCCATTATCAGTTTTTACTAATTGAGGTTTTCCCCAAGCGGCCCATGCTTCGAGGCAATGAGTGATAACGTTGCGAGCCTTCTCACCAGATAGGGGCGAAGCAAAAATAATGCCAGAACAAGTGTCGACAGAGACATGGACATACTTCAGCTTTCCAAATTCAGGAATATGGGTAAACATCCATTTGCCATATCTTCAAGGGCAGTAAGCCTTTTGGATTTACTCCCAAGCTTACAGGGTGGAGATGAATACTACAGTTTGGGCAATGGGTAACAATGTGCCGTGCTGCCTCTCTAGTAATGTCCAATTCGATCTGTAGGGTTTTAGAATTGACATGATATAAGGAGTGAAAGGCTGAGGCCTTTTCAGGAGGAGTTTGAAACTACGATCGGCGCTTGTATCTAACAGACCAAGTATGCCTTTTCCATTGATCTTTAACTCTAACTGGCCTTTTGTCCATGTCTAAAGACAAATACATGGCTTGCCCTCCAGAGGAGCCAAAACCTTGGTCTCCTCTATTAGCTTTCTTGGAAACAAACTGACCATGTAGGCTTGGTAACAAAACTAGTTGAGCGATGCGATTGCCCGGAGAGATGGAAACTATGCCTCTTGGGGAGGAAACAAGGATCTTAACTTCCCCAGTATAATCACTGTCAATGACCCCAGGGTGAGCTATCAAACCTCTGAGTGTGGATGAAGAGCGGCCTATTAAAAGGCCCATGGAATTCTCTGGTAGTGGGCCTCTAAAGTCAGTGCCCACTGGCTGCACCCCCATTTGTGGAGTCAATACGAGTCGGGTGGTGCAGCAGAGGTCCAATCCTGCAGACCCCGCCGTGGCTCTCCTGGGTTGTTTGGAGGCCTGAAATTGGGCATAGGGGTTTGCTGGCTGTTCTCCATGACCCCATACATTTGTGGGCCCTGGAGTCGAGGGCCCCTCTGTCCGTTTTTTGGCCGGGCGTCACCAGATCCTGGAGTTAGGGGTTGACCGTTAATGTCCTTGACCGATCTGCAGTCATTAGCCCAATGGTTCCCCTTTTCGCACCTAGGACATAGCCCCGGTCCTGTACGGGGCTCCCTTTTCTGACCTTTCTCTGGACATTGGCGTTTCAAATGGCCAGGCTTTCTGCATCAAAAGCATGCTCCTGGCGTACTACCTTTTCCTCTAGTCATCTGCATCACTGCTGCGGCAAGGCCGGCATTAGTAAGGGGACCTCCCAGCTCTCTACAGGCCTTTAACCAGGCCTGTAATCCTTTAGCTTTCCAAGGGGTAATTGCAGTATGACATTCTTTAGTGCACTGCTCAAAGATAAGCTGCTCTACCAGAGGCATGGCAGTGTCTGGATCGCCAAAAATTCTGCCCGCAGCCTCCATCATTCTTGCGACAAAATCAGAAAATGGTTCTGAGGTGCCTTGTATGATTTTTGTTAAGTTCCCCTGGACCTCGCCACGGTTGGGCAGGGACTTCCAGGCTTTAATGGCCAAAGTGTTAATTTGTGCATAAACCTCTGGAGGATAACCTGTTTGAGCATTAGCAAATCTCCCTTGACCCATAAGCATATCCATATCCCAAGCTGCATCCCCAGCCCTTTGATTTTGTGCAGCTTGCTGTTGAGCTAGATCCTGATAAAAAGATTTAAAACCCAAGTATTGGCCCATGGACATGCAGGCTTTTACCATGCTGAACCAATCAACAGGGGTCATGGCCTTATTGGCAAGGCGCTCCAGCTGAGCATGTGTGAAGGAGGCCTGAAGGCCATAAGTTTGGACGGATTCAGCCAGACTCTTGAGCTCCTTAAAATCTAGTGGTTCATGGTAACGCTGATTATTGGCGTCCACATAAATGGGAAAAGTAGCACTAGCCTGTTTCCATACTTCTGGGCACAAAGAATGTGATGGCTGTAGCGGTGACGTGTCCGCATAAGGCGGAGGCTCGGACAGAGAGACGCGCCAAGATGGCGAGTCCTCGCTCTTGGGTGCGGCTACTTCCGCTTTCTTGTTCCTTCCCCCTCCTTTGTGTTGCCTCTTGGCTAATGCCTCCATCTTGGCCATGAGGTTCTCAAGCTCCTTCTCCATTTCCTCCATTTTTTCCTCCTCTTCTGAACTACTCTTTGAGGAGGACTCTCCATCTGTCATGAGGCCATGGAGGTTGTGGTAGAGGCGCCCTCCCTCCGGTGTTTTCTTGTCCTTCTCACTGGAAGCCCCTTCGGACCTACTCTCTTGTAGCTGTTCTAATGCTTCGGAGGATTTCTCAACTGCCTGACAGCAATTCTCGTCCTCCAGACAGCTACGGACAAGCCTCCATATGGGGCGGACTCCTCCTTTTAAGCTCCCCTGCTCCCAGGCGAAATCTAAATCTCTGCCCAATTTATCCCAACAGTTCACATTCAGGTGCCCAGAGACCGCAAACCAGGGGGCAATTATATCTACTTCTTTCAGAAAGGTTACAATGACTTCCTCTTTCATTTTTAAGCCTTTGGCTTTCAATAGCTCTTTTAAGGCTGCTTTGATTGGACATGATGACGAATTCCCCATGACTACAGGGTCGTCAGCCGTCCCCCGCTTTACCGCAGACTGTAATCTGTCTCGACCTGAGAACCTAACCTTTTGGGTCCGACAATCCCGGACACTTACCGATCGATCGCCCTGTAGATCGTAGTTCTGAAATCCGGCGCAACGGGAACTTTAACTTCCCCGTACGGGCCACCACTTGTCGGCGCCACACCGTCCAGCGGAAATAAGACACCGACAACCAGACTTCTTCTCTAGATCTTTACTCAGGATTTTGCTAAGCAGGAATGGCCCCAAAGAAGGGAAGGACAGAGCTTAAGTAACAACCAAGTACCAATCAGCTTTTGCCAGGTGCTAACTCCTCATAGGTCAAAGTCAGAGCAAGGCCGCTCGTCACAAGATTGTCTGTTACCCCTGCACAGCCCTTCGCCATGTGAGGACTTGTTTATCCTGGAGAGCACTCGCCAGCGGGAAGGCGGAAGGCGGAAACCGGCGCCATGTAAGGGCGCGGCACTTCGCAGCTCTCCACAGACATCCAGCTGTAGTGGCTCCCTCAAACAGCCAAGAATGACAGACCAGTACAGACACCCCCAAACAGCCATCTAGGCCACCTATAATAGGAGGAAACGTTCACCCATTATCACATAGTAACTCAGGGAGAGCCCATTTGGTGCTAACCATGATGAAGAAGTCTGGACTACTGTGGTCTTCCTTCAGGATCACCAACACACAAGCAAATCTAAGAGCACGTCTGGTACCCACACCCATCACAGGGAAGTCCAGAGTTGAAATGTATTCACACACAGGATCCTAAGCAAGACAGCCCTTCTGCCCTCAGACACGCTGAGATTGGAGGCTTCTGGAACTAGAAAACCCTTCTAGAAAACCAAGTCCCAAGGAACCTCTACCTCTGACTCATGTTCTCCTACCCTGTCTTAGCTGTAAAGTTACAGAGCTCCTTTGCTGGCTGGAAAGAACGATTGCCAGGACGATGTCTCTGCAAGAAGTAAGTCTGAAAGAGAGGCTGTGGCCTCTGGCCCTGCTAACTCAGGCAGACTGGAAAGCAAGATGGAGTGGGTTGAGTCCATTCCTCAAGGATTCAGGGCCACTTGGAACCCTGAGCAGTATTTGGAAATAGGAGCCTTGTAAACGTAATAGTTCAAACGAGGGCACACTGGACGAAAGTAGGACAAAGTCATGAAAAGAACAGGGCTTATGGGGACGGACCCATATTAGGAAGAGGGCTGGTTATATGATGTTAGGAGCAGAGAGAGGGTGATATGGCTACGAGTGGAGGGGTGGCAAGGGGAGCTGGCACATGGGAGACTAGAAAGAGGCAAGGAAGACTCACCCTGGATCCTTCAGAAGGAACAGAACTGTGCTGCTTCCTTAATGTTGAGCTTCCGGCCTCCAGAAAGACATGCATGGGTGCAAGTGACTCTTATACAATTATCTTTGGTTTTTTTTTTTTTTTTTTTTCACTATACCTCTCTTCTCAGGAAGCATGGCACTGTGTTGAGGGGAGGAACCATGCAGACCGGGTTGTATCTACCATGCATGGTGACACATGCCCTTAATCTCAGGCCTTTGGGGTGAATGAAGGAGTGTACCCGACACTAGGGTCAGCTCAGTGGGGTCTGGTTCCCAGTGCATCCTGGCCGCTGGCTGCCCAGGTGTCTGGCTGCTCCTCCTCTCATCTGGATAGCATACTGATCACTAGGCTTGCCAGGGGAAATCTTCCCCACCGTCGGCATCCGCAGGGTGGTTGTTGGCAACCCTTCTTCCTCCTCACTCACATAACCCTCCCAATGCAGTGTTCTACGCTGGCTGCATCTTCATCTAAACGAGAGCTGAGACCCCACGGGAGGACGGAGAGCTGAGAGCAGGTGAACTCAGCGAGGCAGTCTCTGCTGAGCTGTTGTCAGAAGTTCAGAGGGGCGCCACTTCAGATGCGGTCTATGTAAGTGGCTCCCCATGGGGGTGGGGTCATGATGACCCTTGGGTAACCTTAAAAAGTAGAGGAGTAAGGACCTAGGATGGGGTGGTGGTGCGGGATCCTTTTCCTTTGATAATTGAATTGTTCAGAGGTATATACCTGAGGAAAAGCGTACTGGAAGTGGAACCCATTTATGTAGAAAAGGAAAGAGGTGAGACAGAACTCATGTTGTCCCGACAAGGAGGTAAGGAGCTTTTAGAGAATGGATTCTCAGTAGTGTAGGCTCATTGTGAGGTCACCGTCCACTATTGTTTGAAGACTGTTCCCACTGTTATACAAGAGGTCTTAAATAAAACCTGTGCAGTTCCCTTGGCAGTAGGATTACTTTGGACAGATTCTAGACAGTGGTTCTCAACCTTCCAAAGCTTTAATGCAGTTCCTCGTGTTGTGATGACCCCCCCAACCATAAAATTATTTTCATTTCTACTTCACAACTGTAATTGTGCTACTGTTATGAATCATAATGTAAATATTTTTTGGAGACAGAAGTTTGCCAAAGGGGATGGCAACCCACAGGTTGAGAACCTTTTCCTTAAAGCCTTCAGAGAAGGATAATGTCACCTGTCAGGAGGGATGATGTCATCTGTCAGGAGGGATGCCGGAGAGCCTGAAGGTGCCATTAAAATGATAAAATCACATGTAACCCACATGAGGGAGAAAAAAGGAGAGTGTTGAAGCTCTTTAGGGAATTGTGCAGAGCTGGGGTGAGAGCTGGCTGCTACAGGAACCAGAGAGGAAAGCTAGCCTATCAATTGCAAGGATCTGGTCTAAATACTGGTGTTTGCTGTTATCTGACTCATTTTTTTGACTATAAATTGCACCTGACCATAAGATGAACCCAGTTTTTTTGAGAAGTAAAACAAGAAAAATAGTTAAAACAGCCATCAGACCATAAGACGCACCCTGATTTCCCCACCACTTTTGGGGAGGGTGGGAAGCACATCTTATGGTCTGAAAAATATGCTAATTTCTGTATCAGCTCTGAAGTATGTGAGATTATTCTCACTTTATAGATAAGAAAGTTAAGGCTCCTCTGGTTTGTGCAGCATACCCGAGGCTTCTCAACTAATAAATAACACAACCAGAGATCAACAAATGATAGTCGAATGGATATAGAACTGCAAACTCTCTTCCTCCAGGAGAGTCTCACAGAACAGAAGATCCTTGGACACGGCTTACCGTTCTTTTCCCAATACTTGATGAAGTCTTTCCATAAACCTCTGTAGAACTGGGGCCTGCAGATGCAAGGCTGTAACCTCAGCTGCCCTGGAAGCTGAGGTGGGAAGTTTAAAGTCAGTCTGGACAACTTAGTGGTAACTTGCCTCAAACTAAAAGTCACAAATAAGGATGAGGCTTTAGTTCCGTGGTGGTACAACTTGTCCAGTATGTGTGGCCCTCAGTTTAACACCAACACCGGAAAACAAACAAAAACCCTCACAGAGAAAGGAGAGAGGTAGAGGTGGGCTTTTCCCTGGAAGACTAAAGTATTCAAGGGAACAGAGTAGCTGCCTACATTTATGTGAGGAATATACCAAATGACTCCCCAAACCTGTGGGCTTGGGGTGCTGGCCTGTAATTTCAGAGGTTAAGGGCCAGTTTGGGCTAAAGTGTGAATTCAAGAACAGTTTGGACAACTTAGTGAGACCCTGTCTCACAACAAAAAGACAAGTGGAGATCTAGCTCAAAGACAGAATGTTTGCATGGCATGTCTAGGCCCAAGCTCAGTCCTCAGTATGCACAAACTGTCCAAAGAGCCCAAAGACCAATGGTGGATAGGTGGACATATAGGGAAGGGCTACAGAGATGGCTCTGTGGCTAAGAGTGCATACTGCTCTTGTAGAGGTCCTGGGTTGAACTCTCAGCACCCACATTATGTGACTCACAACTGCCTGTAACTATAGTTACAGGGGAATCCAGTGTCCTCTTCTGGTCTCCAAGGGAATGTGTGCTCATGTGCACATACCCACTCACAGACAGATACAAATAATTGAAGAATGATTTAAAAAATAATAATGGGGCTGGAAAGATGCCTTAGCAGTTAAGACCGTGTATAGTTCCTGCAGAGGGCCCAGTTCAGTCCCCAGCACCAATATCAGGTGGCTCACATTTGCCTGTAACTCCAGCTACAGTGGATCTAATATGCTTTTCTGGATTCTGAAAGGTACATGCCCTAACATGTACAACACACACACAGACACACACACAGACACACACACAGACACACACACACACACACACACGGGAACTTTGTCTAGGGTCCCAACTCTAGATAAAGAATTATAGACAGTTAAGAAATGCCTAAAGTGTGAGAAGTAGTTTTTCCCAGGGTAGAGCCTCCAAAATCCATTTTCTGATTTGTCAGCTGTGAAATTATATACATACAAGAAACATTATATAGACTATGAAGATTGTATTTACAGACTTAGGAATATAAAAATATGCACATATATTTGAAGTATATATACACATATATATGAAGCACATGTATGTGGAATATATACACGCATATGTACATATGTACACACACACACACACACACACACACGTTAAAACTAAAGAGACTGGGGAGGGAGCAATCTTAAAACTCTGCACAAAGGGATATCTTTGCCTTTGTCTACAGTCTTCCAGCTCGCAGCCTTACTATAAGGAAGCCTTCATGCTTAACCTCAATTCACATGGTTAAACTGAATCTGATTCCACCTCCCAGATGTGAGTTTGGCACGAGAGCCACTTAAACCCTGTACATCGGCCTCCTGGCCACGAGCCCTTGTTCCCAGATGCAAATGGGACCTCATTCAGTCCAGTGAAGGTGGAGCTGAGATCTCAATGAAAGTCACCCGCCAAGCCCAGTCAACCCACAGAACCTCAAGAGAAAGAATAAATCGTGGCTTCATTAGAGATCACCATAGTGGGCAGCTGGGAGAGAGGCTGAACAGTAGAGCCTCTGAGAGAAGGCAGCCCCCCAGGGTTAACTCCACTGCCATCCTGCAGCCCTGCAGTGAGGAGGGACACAAGTCCTAAAGGAGCAGAGTAGGCCAAGGGTAACAAGCAGCTAGGGGCTCAGAGGTCCCTCTAGCCTGCGCCTGCCTCCCTCCTCATCAGTGGTGGGGATGACAAGCCCATTTGCACTCCACAGATTGGTTTTCTTCTCTCTCATCCAATTCCCCTTCTTACCCATGGCATCTGGATTCACAATCATTCACACCATGATAATAAAAAGATCCTCAAGGGGTGGATCCTTGTCAAAGGGAAGAGTTAGGTCAGGCAAACCTTTGTTCCCTGGAGTAGCTTTATAACTAAGTTGTAAATCAGGCCATATCCATAACATGAAAAGGTATATTTGCACACTCTGGGATCCCTGTTGATAAGAATTTCCTCTCTAGATACCTGCAAGTTTGCAATGATGAATGTGCAAGAAGGTCCCTGGGGAGGTTTGCAGTGGGGTGAGGGGATAAATTTTCCATCTACATGGAATAGTTGAAGAAATTGTGATCTCCTCAAATGAGGGGCTCTATGAATTCAGATGCTATAAAAATATGAAATTGGCGTATTTGTGTTGACTCTAAGTCAGTGACATGACTCGGGTGGGCCCTGGGCCCCTACAGTACAGCACAGTTGGTGTCCCATGGAGTCATGCAATCCTTCCAGGCACTGTTTTTTGTTTGCTCGTTTTATTTTTGAAGACAGGATCTCTGTGGCCCAGGGTGACCTCAAACTCCTGATCCTACTGCACGTATATTCCAAGTGCTAGGATTATAGGCACGCATCCCCATGTCTTAAGGTTTTTCAGGTTTTTTTTTTTTTTTTTTTTTTTTTTTTTTTTTTTTGGTATATTAAAGATGCTTATGGACAATAGATATAAAACTGTATGTATACGTTTCTCCAAGTATGGCTTTGGGCTTGTGAGGGGTAATAGTAAGGCATTGGCACTTCATTTTATGGCCTTTTTTCAATGTATTATTTAATCAAATACTCTTGTTCTTTGTACATCTACAGATATTGCGTGAGAGCTGGATTGTGGCTCATGGTTTTAATCTTTATATGTCCTTGCACTTCCTTCTTCTTCTTTCATCTTTTTAAAGATTCATTATTTTTATTTTTAGTTTACGCATGTCTTGCTGGCATGCATATATATGCCCACCATGTTCACGCCTGATGCCTTAGAAGCCAGAAGAGAGTGTTGACTCTCATGACACTGGAGTGACAGCTGGCTGGCTCTGGGCTACAAGGTGGGTGCTGAGAACTGAATGGGGCCGTCTGCAAGGGCAGCAAGTGCTCTTATCCTCTGCGCCATCTCTCCAGCCCGCCCCCCCCCCCCCGTCTTTATTTTCTAAACACTAATGCACAGCTTTAACTTTTTTTTTTCCTTAAGGAGCCTCTGAGCACAGCCACACACAAACCTAAGTTTTGAAGCTTCTTCAAGTCATGAAAGCCATCTTCCCATGAGAAGCGTTACATCTCTCCTGCTGCGATAGGAGCTTGTCTGAGACTAGCTTGTCTCCTCTTGTGGCCCGGACACCCTTGGGCGAGCACATATTTTTGGCTTCAGTGAAGTCAGTAGACTGTGGGATTGGGGTAGCAGGTGGCTGTGTCCCCACTTCCCTTTGATCAATCCCTGCCAGGTGTGCGCTCCCCACCCCCCACCTCCCCACCCACGGCACTCACCCCCCCTTACCGTCCCCCCCACTATCAGATCTCCCATGCGCCTTTCTGCATTCCCGCTCTCAGGATCTGCTTAGAAGAGGGCTATGAGTTGGCAGATTTGCCTAAGGCAAGGTTGGCTGGCCACCAGCCCCAGTTCTGCCCAGCTTCAGCTGGCCCAGTCTGCGGTACCTGGGAAGAGGACTCAGAGCTGCCTCCTGGGTCTGGAAATGAGTCATCTCCCTTGGCTACCCTGGGGATGCAGATGGCCCTGCCAAGGAAGAGGATTTGGGGGACTCTGAGCTGAGGGCCTGGCACCAATGAGTGAAGAGGCCTTGGCATGGAATCTGAGGAGTCCTGACTCTCCCATCCCTCCCTCCCCTCTGCCACCCTGTTGATGAAGACTTTCCTCTTCTGTATTCTGCCTCTAAGGCTGGGGTCTACAAATTCTAAAAGCCCAAGGCAGGAAAGAACGAGCCAGTAAATTGGTCCAGCTTCCTCACCACCTTCAGCATCACTTCCACAGGACAGGCAAGACTAAAGGACTCTCACCTCTCAGACCAGGCACAGTTTCTGGTGAATTAGACCTAACCGTGGGCTGGAAGCTTCCTTCTCCTTCTGAGGGTCAGGAGCTCTGTCAGGCATGGTGCTCCTGTTGATGGAGCCAAACAGCCAGTGGGGCAGGCAGACTGCTGCTCTTGGGAGAGTGAAACACTCCCTGATTTCCCTGCCCTTGAACTTGAACTGTTCCTCAGAGGCAGAGACCCATTGGTGTTGGCCTCTGAAGCAAAATCTTTAACAGAAAACAAAGAGGGACACCATGATATCATAACACAGTATAAACTTCTCTACCAGCAACTCCTGTCTGGGCACTCTCTTCTGCAGAAAAGAGGGTTTTCCAGCCCCCAATCACCACAGGCTAAGGGCTGCCGGTGCTGGAATAACCAAGGATGTGAGAAAGAAGACAGTTGTCCGGGCTGCCTGTCCCCTGTGATGCTTTAAGTTGGGACAAGTCAGAATGGTGGATGGTCTCCCCTGTCGCCATAAAAGGCAGAATTGAAGGTGAGAGGGATTTCAAGATTTTCCAAGATCATACAGCTTGGTGTTCCAGCCTGTCACCCTTGATGCCTCTTCCTGGGCAGATGAGGGACCTTCATTGTCTAAGGAAATAAATTCCTCTTCGGTTAGTGAATGAGGGTAGTGAGGGTTAAGATAGATTCAACTTCCTGCCTCTTGGTGCTGGGAGTGTGGCCCAGCCTCACTGTGGCTCACAATGGGGTCTCTTGTTGCCAACAAGGCAGAAAAGGCAAGTCTCTACCCGTGGGCCAGGCAGATACAGTCCCTGCCCTGGGCCTAATTCCCATGAAATTCTATATCGTGACATTGAAAGAGAAACCAAAGGAGTTTGCCCAACCCTTGCAAACTTCAGGGCTGTAAACTGAGGGCCCTGTTCCCTTGTCCCTCCCCATCCCCTGCCCCCATTATGGGAAGATTTAACTGGTAGAGCAGTGTCCTTTCAGACTACACATCAGCTGCTCCAGGCCTTTCTTTCTCTATGATATCTGGCTGAAGGATTGTGTGGGGGCTACCAACTCACTAAGCCACCTTCTTCCTGGTAAGGACAATAGCTGCTGTGTTTACTGGAGCACCTTGCAAGGTCTGGCTTTGGGCTCTGTGGTCACCATGACGAGGCTAGAATGGAGCCCCCATGGGCCTCGGCTCTCGGCATACTGTGATAAAAAAAAATATATCAATTTTCAAACAGAGGCAACTCTCAATTATTCATGGACTAACGGCTCAATTTGGAGATCCTCCACTGGTTCTCTTACTCCTCTGTCTCTTTGCCAGCTGCATTTGGCTCTTCTCCTTAATCCACCCACCAGAGGAGGAAAAGGGAGGGGACAGAGGATCAATGTTAGGGCCTGTTAGTGATTACAGTAGAAGGTTTGTTTTTAAGGCAGGTTGGGAGGAGGGTGAGTGTTTTTGCATATTCTTGCTAATCTCATTTCCACTTAGCATGGCAGATAGACAGCTTCCTTGAGTGTTTGAGTCCCACTGGCTTGCTAAGTCTTTTTAGGAGAAATATAGACTGAAATCCGAACAGCCAGAGCCAATGGGAGCCTGGGGTGAGGTTGAGGGGTTGGGAAGGAAGCTGTATCCATGCTATCCTATCCCGAAAGCCCAAGGTGTCTGTTTGTGTGAGTTTACCTGGAAACTTTAAAGGATTTTTTCTAATGAAACATCCTAGAAATTGGGTTTTGAGCTATACAGAACACTCAGGTTTTTCTCTCTAGATTAGCTGGAGTTTTATATTCCCATATTAACGACAGTAGCAAATAAAACATGAAAACTTATTTTCCAAATATACTGATTCACAAGCAGGAGTGAGACACACACCTGTAATGTCAGCATTCAAGGCGGGGCCTATGCGGGGTACTGGTGAGCTCAAAGGCAGCCTGGCTGAATAGAGAAAACTAGCTTAGCTTACAAACTGAGACCCTTTTACAAAATACCAAGGGATGCACACAGGGTTTGCGTTCCAGAACTCCAAGAAAGCACATTCATATGCTATAGCAGTCCAAGGCTCAGGGACGGTTGTATTCTCAAAGAAAGATAAAAAAAAAAGGGGGGGGGTGCATATGGTTCCTTTTTATTATTATGAGTATTAAGTAAAATTAACCATGATATGTGTCAGGGCCTGTATTTGTGATTCATGAGCTACCTTATTTCACATTTACACCAACTCTATAGGCAGAGGGGGAAACAGAACTTAGAAAAATGATGCCCTCCAGGCTACTGAGTTAGGTGGTGTATATCGTCTGGCATTTGTCGACAGTTGACAGAGCTGTGGTCCCAGACCCACTACACGGCTCCCCATTTCCCTCAGGGTAATCTGAGGCTCATGCATCACCCTCTTCTGTTGACCCAACTACCATCACCACTGCCAGCAAGACCCCAGCAATGGAACCGAGAGCCCCCATTCTCCTTCCTGCCCCCTGCCATGTCTCTTGACTCCCAAGGCCTCCTGGACTCTGCTGGACCATCCCTCCCACCCAGCAGTGGTCTGTATATATCCCATTTCCTTGGGACCTGTCCCCTTGGCACTGTTACATCTTGTATAGGCATTTGCCTTTGTGTGTGTGTGTGTGTGTGTGTGTGTGTGTGTGTGTGTGTGCATGTTTGTTTAATCTTTTCAGGGTATAAGTTGCATGCAAAGGGACTCTGTCATGCTTCATGTGTGTTTCAATTTGTCACCATCCTAGCATGATACTGGGTGCACATAAAACTGGCAATACCTATTCTCTGATTAGTTTACAGGTCTGTGAGGGTGGAGCCAAGCGAAGCACACCTCATCCTCGCTGTATGCCTCTCAGCACTTGTCATAACGCTGAGCACATCATAGACACTCAGCACCATTCTTGATCAAATGGCTGCTTGGCTGAGCATCTACTATGCACTTTCTATATACTACATAAGGTGAACTTCAGAGTAATTCTATGAAGTCATCTTTGCCTCAGACTGCACAGCTATTGAATGCTGAAGCTGGGGCTCACATGCAGCAGGGTGGGGAGAGTACAGGCACCTAAGGATGCTAGCTGGAGACAATGAGCACCCTTGGGGACATCCAGGAAGTAGCCATCTCATAGTAGAACAAAGGCTAAAGTTAGGCCAAAGCCTATGAAGTACTGATAGGTGGAGCTGTGTGTCATCAGCAGTCCCAGGAACACCCTGGCCCAGTGAGTCTCTGTCCCCAGACCCTTATCTAGTTCTGTCACCAGGATCTACCTACTTTGGACAAATGACATCAGTCCCCCTGTAGTGTCAGAATACAGAGAAAGAACACCCTGGGAGACCATGGGAACTCTGGGGGTGTGGAGAGGAGACAATGGGGTTAGATGAATTAACAAAGAGAGCATTCCATTCTGGCGATAAAGCCTGCATGTGGGCCTTGGAACATTTATGGAGTGGGATTCTTTTATTTTGTTTTTTGGTCCTGGAAACCTCTACAAAATATGGGAGGTTCTAGCTTGTTGTTGTTAGAGAGACTAGACCTGACCCCCAGGTCCCAGGCCACTCTGCCAGGTCCCTGGTCCCTTCCTAAATCTCCAAGCTCAGTTCTCCTCAGCCCCTGCCACTGTCCTTGACACTGTAGAACTTGGAGGCCCTATGACCTCCACCACTGTTCCTTCCTCTCTGAAAAAAAACTTCTTATACTGTGGATTCACAGCTACCACCCTCCTCTGAGAAACTTTTCAGGGATGCCTCTCCACAGCTGTGGGCAGATGTTGGGCCTCTGAGCTTTCCTCTGTGTCACTCAGCTATGTTCCTCTTCTTCCTGGGGTATCTATGAGAGGAAGGGCTTGCCCTTGGCTCTGGCAAACTGTTGTCTGCCTGCTTTGTTGTGCAAAACTCCAGTAATGTGGCTGGATGAGAAGAGCTGTCTGTCTGTCTGTCTCTCTCTCTCTCTTGCTTTTTCTCTGTCAATCTCTGTCTCTGTCTTCCTCTGTCTCTCTTTTTCTGTCTTTCTTCCCTCCTTCTTCTTCCTTCTCTTTTTCTTTCTTTCTTCCTTCCTTCCTTTCTTTGTTTCATTGTTTCTTTCCTTCCTTTCTTCCTTCCTTCCTCCGTCCTTCCTTCCATATATATATATATATATATATATATGTTAGTTTAACCCTACAAGGATTAGTAGTATAAACAGAAATAGAAATAGAAGATTATGTCTGTTTTTATAATGTTTATTTTAACCACCACGGAATCCCTTCTTATTAGAGAGGAAATGAAGGCACAGGCTAGTGGACAGAGTGAGGCAGTCTGGTGCTGAACACACACATCATCCCCTCCCCTGCCTCCCTGGTTTGCTCTCAGGCCATGCTCGTGCCTGCTCAGGAATGCCCCCACTGGCCTTGGCTTTTTAAAATTATCACTCCCTGTCACATTTTCCATGACCACGTTCTTTACCCTCAAGCCCAAACAGCTCAGTCCTGACCTCCAACAGCATTGAAGTCTGTACGTAACTGCATTCCTTGATTTCTCTCATTTCGTTTCACTTGTTCTTTCCAGTTTGAGGGGTGCCATGTGAGAGCCCGATGGCTCATGTCTTTTTCTGTGTCACTTTCTTGTACCCAGTAAACTACTAGGGACATGATAATACTCAGTACGTAAACGTTGGTGCTGTGAAAGACAAGCTACTCAGAATTTGTCGCACCTTTGCACATGAGTGCTGTTACCCACACATACATACTATCTCTATCTGCCTTCCTTCTAGACATGAGTGGGGTTCCCGATTCAGGTGCACACAGCAGACAGAAGCTGGGGGGGGGGTGTTTTGGTATAGGGCATAGTTCTTTGCCTTGTGGTCTATAGATTGGTCCTTGCCTTCAGGTTTCTGAGCATGCGCGCTCTCCTCCCCACGCTCCCTCTGATTTCTTCACTTGGCTCTGGAAGGTCAATAGGAAACAGCTGTTGGACTGAAGTAGGAAGAGATAAGAAATAAACTAAAAAGGCAAGTCCAGGGGAGAGAAGTCTGGGAATGGGTCAGTTAGCCAGGGCTGTGACCTCACACACTGTCTTTCCTTTCCTAAAGATATTCTTAATGAGCCAGCAACTCCCCTGGGATCCTCACACCAGCCTGTTTGAAGGCGCTAAGTGAGAGAAAGGGGACTGGGGGGGGGTGAGGGGAGGGGTCCCTGGCTATGTCCCATGTACACTGAGAACCGATCAGCCTTTTCCCAGCTTTCAATCTTCTTGGCTGAAAGATTGAAATAATGCTTTCTAGCCTTCCTAAACATTAGGGTCTGGTGTGCAAACGTTGAGAAACAAGTCACTGCACCCCTGTGAACCATCAGGCATGACATCTCTGCATCTGGGCACCTGTTTGTACAGCCCTTTATCCCTTCAGTAAATGTTTATTGAGCACTGACTTGGGCAGTGGTGGGACTGTGGAAGGTGTTGTCTTGAGAAAGCCTTTAAGCACAATCATCCCCAGTGAGGTGAAGGGAAAGGCACACAGGCTCGTGAGACGTGGGCCAATCAGCATCTGTGGTTGTAACCAATGCAGGGCAATGTGTTTTACTCTAGAGCTTGCAACGCTTCCCTAGGAGGCGTGTTCAACCAAACGCAGATGGGTTTGGGTGTTGAAGGCTCATGGTTTCAGACTCCACCATTGTCAAGTCACAGAGTGGGGCTTGAGTGGTTATGTTCTGTGAGCATCTTGGTTTAGTCCAGGATTCTCTGCTCCTTTGCTCTGAGATGGTACTTTCCTGAGCCTCAGCATCCCTATTCATAAATGAATAATCCCTCATGGGACTGCCATAAGAATTAAATATATGTGCATATAAAGAGCTTACAATGGTGCCTACAACACAAGCAGGGGCCATGGATTCTTAGCCAGTGCCATACAGACTTTAGTGTCTTTGTAATAGCTGTCCCTTCACAGGCTCTCCCCAGCCTAATGACCTTTCACCCATGTAGGAAATGTATTTGTAGCTGTGGATCCTTTTGACAATGAGCAAAAACTGCTTTGCCATTGAAGTCTACTGTCTGCTCCCCCAGAACATGTTCCCCCTGAACCCACCCTCCTTTCTTTCCAACTCAATAGTTCCCCAAGGCTGGGAACCACTGTTTTAGAGATGCCTTGCCCCACAGCCTCATCTGTGGCATTGCCACCACAGAGGCCCTGAGCTGGATGCTATTCAGCTGAGAGTGAAAGTCACTTGGTTTTCATTCAATCCACAAGCTTTGGTGACCTTATGTCTAAACTGAGGACAATGCTACTTAGTTAGAATGCTGCAGAAACTGAAGGGGATCTGTGCTCGGGCTCACTTATACTGCAGCCATTGTGGTGTTGTGGTCCTCACTCTGAAGAGAAAAAAAGAAGAGGAGGAGGAGGAAGAAGAAGAAGGAGAAGGAGAAGGAGAAGGAGAGTTTCTGTCTGCATAAAGAATCCTAACCTGGCACAAACCATTTGGCTTTACAGCATTCCCCATCCCTATCTTCCCAGAGTAAAATACATCTTACTACACACAATTCCATCTCAACTCTGGTTCAGGATCATTCAACACTGTGTGTGTGTGTGTGTGTGTGTGTGTGTGTGTGTAGCCAACTTCCACCTTGTTAAACTGAGATCCTGTATCAGTGAACGGTAACTCCTAGTAGCCATTGTTCTGTGGTTCCATCTCTATGACTGCCCTCGCCCCAACTAAGTAACTTAGGCCATTTAGAAACTCACTATGGAGTTCAAGTTAGTCTGCAATTCATTGTGCTGTTCATGCTGGACTCAACCCCATGCCCTCCTGCATCAGCTGGCTCTGGGCTGTAATTATCGGCCCACTTCACTCCTCCTGGCTGGTCTCTTTGTGATTGGCTTCTTCTTCTTCTTCTTCTTCTTCTTCTTCTTCTTCTTCTTCTTCTTCTTCTTCTTCTTCTTCTTCTTCTTCTTCTTCTTCTTCTTTTTTTCACTTAGCGCAGTGCTCTCAAAGTTCATGTTGCCGCACAGTTCAGAATTCCCTTTCCCTTTAGGCTTAACAGTGTTCTGTTTTTGTGTGTGTCACGCCTGCTTACATCTCATCAGTGGCCACGAGGGTTGCTTCCACAGTTCAGCGACTGTGAATGAAGCTACTACAAATAGAAGGTATACATGCCTAGGGCCCTACTTTCAATTCTCTGGAGCATGTTCCATGGGTGCACAGGCATCTGGGTTTCTCCGCTTTCACATCAACATTATTTTCTGGGATTCGTGTGGTTTTGTTTCATTGTTTGTTGTTGCTGTTTGCTTTGGCAGCAGTTATCTTGACAGGCACCAGGTGGTCCACAACTCTCTGGGGGGGGGGGCAGGGGGGCGGGGGGCGGGGTTCTCTGACCAAAGACAGATTTGCAGGACAGATTTTCTAAATGCACTTCCTGATTCACTTGCTCACCCATTGCTCCTCAAATTCACCAGGCAACAGCTGGTCAAGTGGCCTTTAAACTGGGTCCTAAGCCATACAGGAGTTGAAGAATTACCCTCTCACCATCCACATGGTACACAGGGCCAAGGTGAGAGCACTCACTCTTGATTCTCTAGAAGTGATCCCACCCTGGGGCCCTGCCCAGCAGCCTCGCCCTCGCCCCAGCTGCCCAGTAGCTGCTGGCTATATGAATAGGAAACAAAGCAGCTGGCATTTACTATTTCTCTAAGGCCCCAGGTGCATCTGTTGTGGCTTTGGGTGCTGTTTATGGTTCCAATAAAACACAGTCCCAGCAGTAGGCTTACCTAAACCCTGTGAGGGAGGGTCAGCTACCTGTGGCTAATGTCTTTTCAAGCCTGGCCTGCTTGCAGAGAAAAACCATTAAAAAGAAAAAAAAATATGCACCAGGTTGGATTTTTGCCTGATCTTTGAGTAACAGCAGTAGTTTGAAGACTTTCTCCCGGCAGCAGCTGGGCACGGTTACTTTCAGATACTCTGCCTTTTGTACTGTGGGAGATAAGGCAGGGTCAGGCTGGCAGGATCCCAGCCAGATGGGACTGGTCCCATCCACCCAGCTTGCAGAATCAGCTGCCTATTTTACTGGAAAGCCTTTGTTCCAGGTCTGGTTATCTTAATTGCACCTTGGGGCACTCGCTCGCTGATCAGTGATCACGCAGCCATTATGCCAGCCTTGGGAACCTATCAGAGGTGCCCGCACACTGACTGGAGTATGTGCCCTATGGCCACAGGGTTAACTAGACTTATCTGTCATGTGCTTGTTCTGCCTCTTACATATTTCAAAAGTATCATCACATTGTGATTCAGCCTTGTAAGGACCAGTGGGAGCTGTAACCTCAGCAACAGACAGGCAGGGGACCAAGCACCTAGCTCTCAACAGCATCCCAGGGCAAGCAGCAGGGTGAGAGAGCAGGAGGGGAGGCTTTGGCTGGAGGCAACCTCTGCTGGGGGCTTGGCACTGAGGGAAGCTTTACATGTGAGGTCCAGAGCTGACGTGGCTTAGGAGAGGATTGTGTAGATACCACCATTCAAGAGCTTGGAAATTAAATAGGATAAAGCACAGAGCTGTGTGGGCACCTGGTGACACAGAAGGGCTTCGGCGAGTGAGGAACAACAGAGAGAGGGCATGAGAACAGTGGTCAGAATTTTGACTCATCAATAAAATATACTAGCTCTTTTTCATGCCTCGTGGATTTTTTTTTAAATTTTTAATGATGGAAATGAAAATATATGTAAAAGCAAAGCTTCTGGAAAAACCATTTGTTCTTGCCTGTCTTGTATTGTTCCTCAAACTAGACCTTGACCCTCTGCCTGGCCTTGTGTTTCAGGGCTGGGTCTCTAAAGACATCCTTGTTGACAACAGTCTTGTCCAAGGGGCTATCCACAGGGTGCCTTGTGGGCATGAGGTGACTGTAGTTATAAACTTTCTTCTTGTTTTTTTTTTTTTGTTTTGTTTTGTTTTTTTGTTTTTTTGTTTTTTGAGACAGAGTTTCTCTATGTAGCCTTGGCTGTCCTGGACTTGCTTTGTAGACCAGCCCAGCCTGGCCTTGAACTCACAGTGATCCACCTGCCTCTGCCTCCCGAGTGCTGGGATTAAAGGCATGTGTCACCACGCCCAGCACAAAGGACTTGATCTTTGACCTCTTGGCCAGTTTCTTCTTGCTCGTGTCAGCTGTCACTTTTTGGGGATAGCAGTCAATTCCAGCCACCAGGGCATGACTGTGAGGGCAGTCTGCGGTGCCATCATCAATATTCTTCAGAGCGATGTACCAGCCAGCCAGGACCACTTTCCTGGGTTTCATGAACTTGCCCATTTCGACGTCAAGCAGCTAGCACCAAGCAGCAGAAACTTCAAAAGTGCAGCAAGCCTCTTGGGCTCAGTAGCTAAGAACACTTGCCACTGCTCAGTTGTAAGGGCCTGAGTTCGGATCGCAGAACACATGTGAGTAGCTTACAAATTCCAGCTCCAAATGGATATGATGTTCAGAATTTTCCGGCCTCTGCAGGTACCACATACACATGTGGTCACTCACACACACACACACACACACACACACACACACACACACACAAATGTAAGACAAATAAATATTATAAAAAAAAACAAACAAGCACAAGACTTAACCAGGCGTGATGACTCACATATTTAATCCTAGCACTCAGTGTTAGCATTCAGCAGCCCCTCTAGCCTGCCTCTAGGTTGCTTAGCAACCTCTGATGTCATCACCTGCTGTAGCCAGGTGTGTGCCAGATGTGCTTCAGCTGCATACCAGATATAAAAGGACCAACTCGCTGCCTCCTCCTCTCTCTCTCTCTCTCTCTCTCTCTCTCTCTCTCAAGCTCTCTGCCTCAGTTTCCTTCCCACACTCTCCTTCTTTCTCCCTAGGTTTCTCCTCCTCCCCTTTCACAATAAACTTCCTTCCTAATATTAAGTAAGTTGTGGTGAATCTTTTAATGATAATATTGCTGCCTAGTACTCAGGAGGCAGAGACAAACAGTTCTCTGTGAGGCCTAGGCCAATCTGGTCTATCCCGTGAGTTCCAGGCCAGCTAGGGCTGCATAGTGAGACCCTGTCTCCAGGACAAAACAAAACAAAAACCAAAAGGCAAGGCAACTCTCAGGGACACACACACACACACACACACACACACACACACACACCATACGGGAAGTTGTGTAATAAATGGCTGAAAGCTTGGATACTGGCCTCCAAGAGCTGTTCCTTGGGTTCTATTCTCAGGTTCACACTTAGCAGTGTGAACTCACGGAAGTTCCTTCTTACAGGCTTAAATATTAATTTCTAAGGGGAAAAATAGTAATGATGTTGCAAAAAAGTACTCCCCCTTCCCCCCGAGTGAGACTTTAGTAATTATTGGCCACTATTCATAGATTTAAAAGCCACAGCTAATAAGAAAAGGTAACCACTAGGTACAGGGCACTGAGCCA
This sequence comes from Acomys russatus, assembly GCF_903995435.1. Lineage (NCBI taxonomy): Eukaryota > Metazoa > Chordata > Mammalia > Rodentia > Muridae > Acomys > Acomys russatus. The sequence continues at coordinate 4,800,021 of NC_067159.1, forward strand.
AATTGTATGTATGGCTATATAGTTAATAGTCCTGGCTTTAACCGAACAGCTGCTAGCTTGCTCATGTTTTAAGTCAAGAGGAAATGCAGAAGGACGGTTGGCCGGATACAGCAACCAAAACAAGGTGAGCTTTGCCTAAATGATGGGCCACACACTCCCTTGTGGCCTCGGGTCTATGCTGGCTTACGGTAGCAGAGGAAGAGCCATGATCCAGACATCATCGCTCTTTCATGATTAAATGGGATGGAATTAGACGTTCTCACTCCCTCTGGCTTCCTCTACCTTACAGACTCACTGTGGTGACTCTATCTCCCAGCATGCTTTGGTGCTGCCTCTGCATGCTCAGCACCTATACAAGTCTAACTAGAAACAGTCCATCTCTCCTCCCCAGCCCCCTCCGGGGAAGAACAGGAGAGAGGTAGAAGGCAGAAGTAGAACTGTGTGAACGCACAGGGCTTCATCTCTGGATAGCTTTGCGGAAGCTGGCGGTGGTGGGGGTGGGGGATGAGGAGAGGGGCTGGGGACTGGGGGCTGGGAGGTTTGGGGTGGGGGCAGGTGGGGGGAGAGGGAGGAAGCCACATGAATTCAAGAGAGAGAAAGGTTCTGTGGACTCCACAGGTTGAGCTGGTGTTTGTTTGTTTGTTTGTTTGTTTGTTGTTTTCATGCCCAGCTTCTGTTTAGGACTTGAAAGTTCTACAGTACTTTGGTCCTGGAAAGGATTAATGAGCCACTTGGCCCAGACATATCACTTCCAGCTCAGTGAAGGTCAACCACTTGCCTGGTGTCTCAGAACCAGCCAGTCCCAGCCCAACCTTGACTTCCTTCTTCCAATGTTTGATTCTGTCTCTCTCTCTCTCTCTCTCTCTCTCTCTCTCTCTCTCTCTCTCTCTCTCTCTCTCTCTCTCTCTCTCTCTCTCTCTCTCTCTCTCTCTCTCTCTCTGTGTGTGTGTCTCTCTGTGTCTCTCTTCCTCCTCCTCCTTTTCCTCCTCCTCCTCCAAAGGGCCTCCAAATTGCTTATTTCCCAGATCCCCCTATTAAGTCCTTGCTGATGGCCTCGGGATTTTTAAACCCAAGCCACTGCTTTGAGGACCGCAGGAGAAGCGAGCACCTGGGGAGCAGCAGGATGGGCCTCCAGTTAATCTATCCACTTCTGCGGGAGCCAAATGGAACCAAAGTCCTGAACGTGGAGCAGTGCACCGCAGACCTGTCTAAAGCAGCCCGAACACTAACCAGGGAGCTTAGATGGAGCTAAAAATAACTGGCTAATCACCACCAGGAAGAACTAACAAGGGTTTGGAAGGAAGGGAAACGTCTTAATATGCTTCTCTCCAGCAGCTGGCCTCCAGCTGGGGATGCAGGCTCCTTCTGGCTGGTAATTAGGCCACAGCAGCTCCAGAGCCTGGAGGAACCAGGCGGCCCCGCCCTGGCCTTCAAGGGGTTAGTGACAGGGTTATTCAGGGTGAGGTGCGTTGGGAAACGGTGAACACAGAGGAAATGAACCACCCAGGAAGCAGTCTGAGGAACAGAGCAGTCAGTCCTCTTCGTGGTTAACAGCCTCTCTCGGAGAAGGTAAAATCCTTCACGGGTTTTATTCTGCTCTGCTCAGCACACCCTGTGCCCCCCTGGAAAGTCGGTCCTTTTCCCTAACTTGGCTGCCTGCTTCCAGAAAGCATTACTAGGAGTCTACACCAGGGGGATACTGGGAAATGAAGTCTCCACGCTGGGCTTTGAGAGGACCAGGGTGTAACCTTTGTAAGTTAGAGCAGAACAGTAACTGATTTTTGGTAAATTGACTAGGGCAGAGGGTCTCAACCCCTACAGGGTTGTATAGTCAGATACTCACATTGTAATTCATAACCGCAGCAAAGTTACAGTCATGAAGTAGGAAGAGAAACAATTTTATGGCTGGGGATCACCACAACACAAGGAGCTGCATTAAAGGGTTTCGGCAGTAGGAAGGTTGAGAACCACTGGCCTAGAGCGAGTGTCCTTGTGATCTGAAGTGTGTGGCTAAAGAGTTGTCATCATAAGAAGGTGACGGAGGCAGTTCAGGAGAAGCGGGCATTGTTTTGTCCAGAGCAAGGGCTCTGAGCTCTTACTTCCACCAGAAGGTATGCTCAGTTTCAACAAACAGCTATATAAATGACAAAATGTATTGCTAACTAGGAAGAGCTTAGGATGTGGTCCCTAAGCATCCAGACCCTGGGTGTGCTGGGCTCAGATTTTCTCCCTCTGGGCTGTGTGCTTGGGAAGGATCAGGCAGACTGGAGGGGGTTGGGGGAGGGGGTAGAGGCAGAGTAAAGGGAGGATTCAAAGATGGCTATCAACCTATCATGGATGCAGATGGGGCCTGGTGCTGCTTCACCATTCTTTTTAGCTGGATGTCCTTGTCAAAATAACTTGGGTATATAGGAGTTTATCTTTTCCCTACAAATACAGATGCTGGGATAGCCTTGTCTCAGCATCATAGTGAGGAGCAACTACCCAACCTGACTGAAGATGCTTGGTGCTGGCTGCCCTGCCATGAAAGGACTGATGTATTTAGCACTCATGTCTACTTCAGGTTCTTTCTATTTTTGAGAAAATGTCTCTATCTGATTTTCGCTGCTGTGAATTCTGGCCTGGGACTCTCCAGACTGGATCCCGACATGGTCACGGCCCCTGAGCAAGGTGCTGTTGGGGAGCCACATAGAAGCTGATTTTTGGAAGCCTTTGAGTCTCTGTTTGCTTTGTTTTCCCCATCAGCCAGACAGGCCCTCTCCTGGGAGGAGATGGGCCGCCTTTCTGCCTGGGGCACTGAAGAAAGCCAGACCGAAGTGTTTTTTTTGTTTATCTTTATCCAGAAGACTTAAAATTCTCAGACAGCATGTGACACTGGAAGAGAAAAGAACAAAAATCAGAACTGCTATGTCATCCACCCTGAATTTTATCTGGTGAGAGAGCAGGAGCATGGTCTCCGCATTGCCTCCCAGGGCTGTGTGCAGCCATTTGAGGCAAGCACTGGGAGCTGTGAATGACGTCATTTCCTTCCACTGTGAGGTTAGTTCGTGTTGTGACTAGGAATCACAATCGGCTGGCACATTATCTTCCCCTTCTCTTTTTTTGGTTGAGTTTTTCAAGCCCATAAGTTTTTCCCCTCTTAGAATTTTGACAAAACATGCAGATGCCATCACAACAGCAGCTTTGTCTTCTGACCTACCAGCAGTACTCATTCTGGAAAACTCGAGTGGAATGGAGGAGCCCCCATTTTGCATAACGAGATACTTACCAAGGTTATTTGGCAAATTCAGGAACTCCTCCCTTTTCATTGCTGAATAATATTTCATTCTGTGCTTTTTTTTTTTTTTTTTTTTTTAATCATGGTTTGTTCTCTTGGGTTGCCACTGTGAACAAAATTCCATTGTATACAGGTTTAGCGTAAGGTCTTATTTTTAAGGGTGGGAACAGCTATCTGGGAGTGGAATCGCTGCACAGACACAAACGCAGTGAGACTGGATTCTTGCCATTGAGAAGGTAACAAGGTGATGGGAGTGGAGCTGACAAATGATCAACGGTCCCTCCATGATGGCAATGTTTTCTGTGGACACTGTAGCTCTCTGAACGGTGAAGGGATAGAGGCCCAAGAGAGAAACAATATGCTGTTGGTGGGCTCTGAGTGTGTGTGTATGGTGTTGTCCAAGGATGAGACAGGAGAAGGGCACAGCAGGGAGTAGGATATCCTTGGGACAAAGCAGTCAGTGCCTTTTGACTCTAACCATTCATTCTCTTGCCTTCCTTTGCTCTGTGACCTTTGGTTAAGAGTCAAGGCCTTGATGGTGGTGTTCCTGGCACGCGAGGGCTCCATACGGAGGAAGGTGCCTTCCAGGAGCAACCAGGGGCTGAGACACCACCAAAGACGTGGCACCAAGGTGGGAACAGAGGCACACAGCATCTGAACTTCCTTCTCAGTTTGTAGCCAGCTCGTATGTGCAGACTTGCTTACCCTCCTCTCTTGCTTGCTGCCTCTCACAAACATGGTGGTGGTTTTATCTTCTGGGTGGGGCAGGTCGGAACATTCTGTCTTGGCAGGATGCCTCTCTTTGGAGAGAGTTCAAAAGGCGCTGCCCATGCTGCCTAGAGTACAGAGCACATGAGGTAGATGCTGTGGAAACCCAGGCCCTTAGCGGGAGGCTGGGGCTGAAGGCACAGGGAGGAGGTGGCAGCCACTGGTGCTGAAAGGTGTTAAGGTCTCCATCAAGCCAAACCATGCAACATGGGAGGCTTATTAGGGAGGGGATGCGGAGAAGGCCTCCAGGTGAGGGTGGTGGGAAAGAGAGGGGTGGGGGGAGGAGCGGACAGATCCTGCACATGCGCAAGGCGACTCGTGGAGACAGTGGGAACACATTGCATCTCTGCAGCTAACACTGAGTCTCCAGGGCTGGCCGTTGAGGTGCCTGATTGCTAACAAAAGGGATATGCAAAATCCTGCTCTTGAATTTGACAAACCCAGTTCAGGTAGACATGCCGTTTCCCAAGCCCAGGTGTTAAGGGTGGATACCCGTAAATCTCAACACTCAGGAGGCTGAGGGAGGAGGGTCAGGGATTCAACGCCACTGTAAGCTATGAGTCAGAGGCAAGCTGGACCACTGAGAACCTGCCTGTAACTATCTAAATAATCAAAGACAACATTAGCAAAGGTTTTTATTAACAGTAGTATTTGCAAATCCGTCTCTTCATTCGAGGGGCTGGAGAGACGCTCTTCCAGAAGTTCTGAGTTCAATTCCCAGCACTCACACGGGGGAATCCCAAGGGTCTATAATGGGATCTGATGCCCTCTTCTGGTGTGCAGATGAGCATGTAGACAAAGCACACACATGCAGAAGATACAAAAGCTAGGATGTGGTGCCTGTACCAGGAGGCGTGGCACTTGTCTTAGTCTGTCTTCATACTTCAAGTTCGAGGATTTTCCAGACCCAGACTAGACCATGATACCCTTCAATTTCTAAAATAAATCCCCCCTAATTCCCCCACCCGGCTTACTGCAGGCCTACTGCTCTTAGGTTCAGTGGGAAAATATGAGTCTAAACCCCATCAGAGGGTCCACTTTCCCAGCCTCACGGCTTGAGCGGAGCAAAGCAAGAGACATGGCTTCTTTAAAGTGACCTTCCCTCACAGTAGTGCTTCCTCTCGCCCTCTGGACAGTCTCCTGTGCACCTGCTGCCTGGTCCCACAACTACTGACCTGCAAAACCAGGCAGAGATGAATTCGCATCCATCATTATCATCATCCCTAAATATGGCTTCCTTCCTCCTTTCCCTCCCTTCCTCCTCTTCCTGCTGCCAGTGTGTGTGTGTGTGTGTGTGTGTGTGTGTGTGTGTGTGTGTGTGTGAGATATGTGTATATGGGTGCCTGTGTATCGTGGCATATGTATGGAGGTCCAAGGACCACTTTATGGGGTTGATTCTCCTCTTCCATCTTTACTTGCTTTTGGGGGGTTGAACTTGTGTGTGACATTTGTGCATAAGCACCTTTATGCACCCAGCTATCTTTCTGCCTCATACCTTGTTATTTTTCTTTCTTTTTGAGACAGAATGGCTCACTGAGACCTGCGGTTTACCAATTAGGCTAGGCTGGCTAGCCAGAGAGGCCCCAGATTTCTGTCAGTCTCAGCCTCCTCAGCTTTGAGATTATATACACATGCTCCTAGCCTGCTTTATTCTATTTTATTTTATTTTATTTTATTTATCTTCTGTGCTAGCCATCCAACTCCAATCCCGGTGCTTATTATGGCAAGCATGCTGCCCGCTAGCTATTTCCCTTGCTTTCCTTTCATTTGTTTCTGGAGACAAAAACTCACCATGTAACCCAAGCTACAGGCTTATAACCCTCCTGCCTCAGCCTCCCAAGTGCTGGGACTGTAGCTGGGTGCCCTCGTGCCCGGCTCACTCTCTCTTTTTTCTTTCCCCTTGTTTCATTGGTGGTCATCGTGCATGGCTCCTTAGACCATCCTGCTTCAACTGTCCTTCGATACACTCGACAGGACCATCAAATTACAACCTTGCTAGCTGATCTTACAACCCTCCTCACTTTAAAAACTGGCTCCCTGAAGCTGAGGGGTGAGGCAGAGAGCTTGGCGGTATAGCCCTTGCTGACTGGGGTGGTAGACCCCAGATACTCCAATATCACTCCCCAGAAGAAAAGCTGGCTACATACGACAGAACTTTTATTTTGTGTTCAGACAGGGTCTCATTTAGCCTAGACTGTACCCCAAATTCTCCTTGTAGCCAAGGATGGCTTTGAGCTCCTGATGCTTCCGCCTCTGTCTTCCAAAAGATGAGTTTACAGACATATGGCGGCATGCCCAGACAACAGATTCTCTGTACCCACTCCCCAGCCATATTATCTTTCTCTGAGCCAGCACATTGTTTTTATCAGCTGGCTGATTTCTTCCCAGCAACTTATTGAACTCTGGCATGTGCTTAAGATAAACCAATGAGCCTACAATGCAGCTGTGATATCTTACCCCTCTTGGGAGCTGGGGACACCCAGCAGTGAGGCGCTCTCCTCCTCTCTAGCCTTCCCTCTCCCCCGCCCCACCCAAATTTCAAGTGCCCAGAGGATCAGTATTGGTTAACTTCCTGTGCCATGCCCCTACTTATATTCTACCTTAGGAAGAATCAGTTGCGCCTGGCGTGGTAGCTCACGCCTTTAATTCCATCACTCTGGAGGCAGAGGTAGGTGGATCACTGTGAGTTTCAGGCCAGACTGGTCTACAAAAGCGAGTCCAGGACAGCCAAGGCTACACACAGAGAGACCCTGTCTCGAAAAACCTAAAAAATAAAATAATAAAATAAAATAAAATCAGGTGATTCCTGTTTATCTTTCAACACTCAAGCGAAGCCCATGCCTTTTCAGGAAGCATCCCCTGGCTGCCTCTCCCACCCCCTGTCACCTTTCCACTCTTGACTCCATTCCAGCTAGGAGCTGGCTCCTCCTTGATGCTCCCAGGATCGTCTTGCTGGCATCCATCATTGGCCATCGTAAGAAACATGCATGTTAAAAATTGCCTGCCTTCGATGCTGCATTGTGGAGTATGAGAAATATTTGTAGCTCACATTTACTTGAGAGCTTGCTATGCACTCGACACCATCCTGAGCCCTGGGTGTAAATTAACCCTCTTAAATCTGACAGCAGCCCTTCCTACCAAGCTACCCAGTTCCTTCCTCTCTGTGGCCAGAAGAGCTCTAATTTTGAGTGAATGTAGATTGCTTTTCCTAGTAACTCGGGGAAGGCTCTAGCCCATTTGGACTAAAACAATTACTCTAATTCTATTTCTCAGAATGATTGGCTTCAGCCCCGAATGGGACAGCTATTTCACCGTCCCCTTCTGAGGCTCCGGGAATGTAGCGGAAGGGGTGGAAACCAATTACTGTAATCTTATTTCTCCCAGAGTGATTGGTTTAGACATGGACAGGTAATACAATTCTGGCCAACATGGAAGTGAACCCTAATGGGTGCCGAGGAGGGGTACCTCTTGCAAGTGGCCGGATGACGGACATTTTGATAATCATTTTGCAGCTGCAAACATGTGTTAGTTCTTTCCTCATAGCTGATGAAACACCTGACAGAAAGAATTAGAGGGAAGAAAAGATTGTTTTGACTGAGGTTTCCAGAGATTTCGGTACACCACAGGGGCGAAGTACTGTGAGAGTGGCTCCACCCATGGCAGTGGCAGAGAGGTCACAGAATGCTCAGGCTAGATTCAGAAGTGGATGTGCCCTCAAGGCCGGCTCTCGGTGGCCCACGTCAGCCACCTCTCCACCCACCCTATCATGCTGGCGGTGGGGTGGGGTTGAGTGGGGGCCCAAGTGCTCCAACACAGGAGGCTGAGGGCTGCTGCTTGTCACCTGAACCATAACAGAGGCAACTAGCCCGAGAGCAAAGATGTGCATGAAGAAAATGTTGGAAGCAAGAGATGAAAAGTAATTGAGCCCATTGGTTACACCGGTATGCAGCCAAGGACTATTATCGGGAGTTCTTTTTATGTAAGGAGACGTGTTTTCCTTATTTTTCAAGTAGAAATAGCTAGTGGCCTCTTAATCACTGCAAAACCCATTAGACTATTTTATATTAATTTTGTAAGTAAGGTAATTGAAGTTCATCAAATTTAAGTAAATTTACTCAGATTCAATTGCCTGTGAAAGGCTAATCTGGCCCCAAGACTTTTACATATTACACAGCCCTCTCGTTCTCAGAGACAGCCTTGATCTTACTCAGCTTTTAAAATTACTATTATTGTGTTGCTACTGTTTTAAGACTAGGTCTTACTTAGCCTTATTTTCTTTACATTTGAGAATCACTTACATGCACGTGATGGAATATTATCAGACTGATCTCCCACCTCCAACTGTCCCTATATTTCCCTTAACACCCTGCCAAATTTATGTCCCACCCCAAGGCACAGCCCAACTTTATTTACACTCGTCTCAAAGCATAAGACTTAGAACTAAACAGCAGGTCTCAAGGAATAGGAGGTTGAAGGTTCTGCAGGATGTACAGGGTGAAGAGGGAAGGGGCTCCCATGGATGCCCAGGTGCCTCCAGACAGAGAGAACGTGGAGCTGACTTCAGGGTCCAGTGAGTCCAGTCAGTCTAGCCACCTCAAGGGCACCAGCGATGGCTGTCCACTAACGATGGCCATGTTTCCTAGTCCACCTTCCTTCAGGCATTCCAGTTCTTGGTCCTGGTTGTTCTGGGCTCAGTCTGCAGCAGCCCTTGCACACACTTTAGTCTTTCCATATTTCCCGAGCCAGGAGTTGGCCCCTGCCAGGTAGAAGAAGACAACCCCTGTTCCTCTCCTCCCTTTGGGCAACAGCCCCTCCAGCGGTGTGATGCCTCTGCTGAGCCATCCTTGCAGTTGCTTCACACCAGCACCGTGTGTACTCGAACTGCTTGTCCTTGGAGACACAGCCTGGTGCCTGACGCAGACTGAATTTGCTTTCAAACTTCCAAGATCCTCCAGACAATAGCCCATTCAGCACAGCCGTCATGGCCACCACCCCGGCAAGGCAGGCTCCACACCATGGTCCTTACTGGGGCACAGGCTCCACGGTCCAGTGGCAGAGTCAGAGAGCTGTTTTTTGATAACCCACTGAATCCGGTTAGTGCTGTCCATGTGTGCACAAGTGTGGGCAACCCCTGGAACATGGGAAAGCTACCAGTGGCCACACCTCCAAAAAGAATGCTTTTTCCTTCCTGGACCTTGGCCAGTGCCAATAGCTCTTCAGCAAGGTGTGGGACCTGGAGACCACTCACCCCTTCTGTGCTGCAGTTTGGCTGGCTCTATCTTGTGCAGGTGTCCACAGCTCCTGCGAGTCCGTGAATTCGTTAGTTTTATCATGTTCAGAAGGAAGCATTTCCCAGAGCATCTCACTTCACATTCTCCCCATCTCCTCTTCCTCAGTGTTTCCTGAGCCTTGGTATGGTAGTTAATATAGATGTGCTCTTTGGGGTTGAATGCTCAGTCTCTTATTCTTAGCACTCTGACTGATTACACACTTCTCTGTTGAGTGCTGCCCACTGTGGATGTGGGGAGCAGGGGTTCTATGACCAAGGCTGAAAGCAGCCCATACTCAGAGGTGGAAACATAAATATTTAGGAGTCAACTTGGCAACATGACCATTTAACAAAATAACACCACCAGATTCCAGGCCCATGAAAATCTTATTCTTTAACCTAGGCTAGCCCGAAGCTTGCTTTGTAGCCTAGACGATCCTCCTGCCTCAGCTTCCTAAATAGTTGCACTGTAGTTTTGAGTTACCACACTCAACTCCTTTCTTGTTTTTTAAGTCCTTATTTCTAGCACAATAGCTGGAATGTAACGATTATCTGGCTAACAGGCTCGGAAGGCAACAGCTTGTGTGAAGTCTGAACGTCTACGAAGCGTTGTGATTTGAATCTAATGTCCCTCCTTCCATCCTGCCTCCCCCCTTCTAAATAGCCACCTCTTATCTATGATGTCATCAAACTGCAGCAGCGTCAATGAACTGTGATGAAGTCATAGCCTTCATGGTCCAATCACTTTCAAGATATCTCCACCAGTGGGTGCTCACGACTTAACACGTGAGCCATGAGTGTGCAAAGTCATTTGAGAGGAGAGAGCAAACAGCTGAAATGCTTCAGAAGGGACTCTCCATGCACAAACAAGTGGCTAGGAAAATGTGTTTATTGATTCAGCCACCCAGCCATACAGAAACCACCATGGCTGTTGTCGAAGGGGGCCAGGCTCTGTCTCTTAGCTGGCAGTAGAACTAAACACATCATCAACATATTTTTTTTTCAGTCATTAAAATTGCAAAGGTAAAAGGGCATGGAGTCTTATGCCAAGGATGTAGAGAGCTGTTCAGAGCAGGCAATGCGTTGGCAGGGTGGGTGTCCCCACAAAGAATTCCTAAGAAGCGATTGCACAAAGCTATGAAAGTGTAATCTAAGTTGTAGTGTGTGCCCCAGGGCTTTGGAGATGCCAGAACAATGTGAGATTTTCCGTGGAAAGCTACAGGCTTGGGGTGGAGCCCACCCAGGAGAGAGGACACATGTTTTATAAGTAGCAGAGCTGAAGGGGCAAGGCTACTCAAGTCCTTTCGAGCCCAGTGATCCCATCATAAGCGTTAGATGATGGACATGGATCTGTAGGACTTGGTATTTGCCCTGCTGTGGTTTGGTTTTGCTTGGCTCAACCTTTGCTGGCTGTGCCTGCATTCCCCTCTTTTTGCAATGGAAATGTTAACGCTGCCACTTTTCACTGGACGTATGTAACAGGTTTTGTTACTTGTTTTTCTTAAGCCTTGAAAATATTGGGACTTTTAAAGCCCATGGAGACTGTTAGAGATGGGCTCATTGAGGTTGGCATTAGGAGGTGAAATGGGACTTTGAGGCAAAGAATAGGATGCTCTGACTTAAGCTTATGTGTTCAGATGCCAAATTGACAAGGCTAGAATTGTGATTGTTAATTTTCATTGAAGTGATGGGACTTAGAATCACCACGAAAGCACACCTCTGGCCGTGCCCACGAGGGTGCTTTTGGTAAGCCTTAACTAAAGACAGACTGCCCTGAGTGTGGGCAGCACCGTCCTAAGGGCTGGAGTCCCAGACTGAGTAAAACGGAGAAAGTGAACTAGGCACTGGTATTCTTCTCTCCTTGCTTCCTGGCCATGCAGTGTGATCAGCGGCCTCACACTCCTGCTGTCAGCCTTCTCCACCATGACTGAGCATACCCTTAGACTGGGAGCCGAAGTCCACTCCCTTCCTTCCATCTGTTATTTTGCCAGATTATTTGTTAGAGCACTGAGGAAAGTAACTGATATAACAAAAAAGAATCAGAATTTTTTATATCCATTTCTTCTTATAAAACCTAGCAAACTAGAGGGAGGAAAAGCCAGGTCCTTAATCTTGTAAAGAGTATCTATTAAAAAAAAATCAACTACAAATATCTATCTTAGAGTTGAGGGATTTAAGATCATTCTGTCTTTTAGGATCAAGACCATGACTATTTCTTTACCCACTGTGTACAAGAAAGCTTATTTAGTGCACTAATACAAGAAAAAATTAAGATAACATGAAATAAAACTATTATTATTCATGGAAAATAGTATTACCTACATAAAATTCAGAGGAGATGTGTATAAATATTATGAACATTAGTAAAATATATTTTCTTGGTTGCCAGATCAATGTGCAAACACATATTGCATACCAGTATGTTTGCAACAATTAGAAAGATAATAAAATACCACCTCTAGCAACAACAAAATCTGTGAGCTTCCTGGAATAAAATCCACAAGAGAGGCATATATTAGACTATTATGAAAGAAAAAAAATCCAGAATTTATTGATAAATATAAAAGACAAAACTAAGTGAAGAAATAAAAGAAGATGATGCGTTGAGCACTGACTTAGGTTCTTACAAAAGTTCCAGCTCTTCCCAAATGAAGCTGTGAACTCCATATGAGGAAGAAGAGGAGGCTTAACACAGGATACCTCAGTACTGGATAGAATGCTATAGTAATGGAGAGTTCAAAAGCATTGGATAAACTCTGGGAGTTCATGTTCCTCCAAGTCTCATGGAATCTTGTTCATCACAGATCCTAAAAAAGTCCGGGTCAGCGATTAGACTGCATTTCTAATGACCTGATGCTGGCAGAGTTGGTCCATGCAGCATACTCAGAGATGGTTACTGGGCAGTAAATAGTTAAAAGAACAGACTAGAGAGCTCAGAAACAAGCTCATACAGTCATGCAAGCTTCCAGAGTAAGCCTGCATGGCAGGAGAGTAGGGAGAGTGGGCTTGTGAGAAACTGTAAGATAAGAAGACTTGAAGGTTTTATGGGTCCAGCCTTGAAGATGGAGGAGCGAGCAGAGGCCAAAGAATGTAGGTATCCCATAGAAGCCAGAAAATGCTGAATGTGATGTTTCATTCTTGTAAAGCCAGCATCTGGGAGGCCAAGGCTGAAGGATCAAGAGTTCAAAGCCAGCCTTTGCTATTTACTGAGTTTGAGATAGGCTTGGGCTGCATGAGACACACACACACACACACACACACACACGTGGTGGATAGGTAGAAAAGAAAGAGGAGAGAGGAGAGACAGAGAGACATACACAGAGACAGACAGACAGACACACACACACACACACATGCACGCATGCACACATGACCAGCAAATCCAAAGAGTCTGCCATATCTGCAGGTATGAAGCTACAATGGACACTGCTCCTGGCTTTGTGCGGATGTTGAACCATCTCTCTAGCCCACCACCAGCTTCTGACTGTTGCGAACAAAGCTGCTCTGAACTCTGGAGTACATATCTGTGTGTAATCATGGCTTCCTTTGCTCTTAGGCAAATGTATTGACATGTTATGGCTGGGTTAAAAAGTAGCTATGGGCTTAAGTTTTTAAAAACGTTGCCACAATGACTGCAGGAGCATTTTATACTCCCCCGGCAGCAGCACTGAGCATCATTTATAACACTGCAGCAATCTGGAGGTCTCTTGTTAGACACTGACATCTTCAATCCATTCTCCTGGGAAAACTGATGGAGGAGATCTGGAAAATACCCAGGCATCTGGAATCTGGGTGTTGATCCACCCTGTTACTATAAAGCTGGGCTAGCAGGGCTTTGAGGATCTTGCCTGCTTCAGCAGGTGGACACTTCCTATACCGACACTATGAAATGTAAATAGTCCTTTGTATGATGGGCTCTGCCATTACCCAAAAGATACTCCCACCTCCTAACCCCAAGAACCTGAGACCGGGAGCTGTTTTGGAAAAGAGGCCTTCAATATACAATTGAATAAGCTCTTGAGAAGACATCAGCCTGGATTGAGGGTTGACACTGCCTTAGGTTTCTATCACTGTGAGAAAAACATCATAACCAAAAGCAACGTGAACAGGAAAAGATTTATGTGCTTTACACCTCCACATCAAAGTCCCTCAAAGGAAGTCAAGGGAGGAACTCAAAGCGTAAACTGTGAGGCAGACCTGAAGCCATGGAGGGACACTGCTCACTGGCTTGCTCCCCAGGACTTGCTCGGCCACCTTTCTTATACACTCAGGATCACCTGCCCAGGGGTGGCACCACCCACGTAGGGCTGGGCCTTCTCACATCAACTGTTAGTCAAGAGAATTCCCTACAGGTTTGCCCACAGGCAATCAGATGGGGGGCATTTTCTCAGTCCAAGCTCCCTCTTCCTAGATATGTCTACGTTTGTGTCAAGTTGACCAAAACAAAAGCAAAGAAAGTATACTCTTTGTTTTGAGGCAGACTACTCTCTGTCGTTCCAGCTGGGTTTGAACTTATCGTGTGGTCCAGGTTAGCCTGGAAGGGCTGTGTAGGAAGGGTCTTGTCTCAACAAAAGCCTGCTCAAAGTTGTGCTGACGCAAATTGTTAACATCACTTAGTGCTTGCCAAGGGTGCTGAGAGAGCAAGAGAAAAGATTACTTTTATGTATTTTATGAAGAATCATAAAGGCCTGTTTTTATTATTTTTAAAATTATGTGTAGGTACACATGTTTGCAGGTACATATGTGCAGGCAAATGCAGGTGCCCTCAGAGGCCAGAGGCATCAGATCACCTGGAGTTACAGGTGGCTTTAAGCTGCTTGATGTGGGAAACAAAGTCAGGTCCTCCGCATAGGTAATAAGTCTGTTGAGCCATCTCCCCCATCCAGATCCATATTTTATAAGGAAAAGAATTCCACTGGTTCAGTTTTTTCTAAGTGTAAATCATTTTTGTAATTGAAAACACAGGTCTATGCCAAGCATAGTAACACAGGCAACAGGAAGCTGGTGTGAGCTGTAGGGGGAGGCCCTGACTCAAAACAATGAATCAAACCCAAAATACTCATGTTTTATAGAATGCAGAATAGATGGGAAGCTATCCAGAGAGTGGAGGCACATTCCCTGACACCCACGAGCACCCTCTCCAGATCCATGTGTGCTTGACTCCCCCACCCCCACCCCAGGACATAGACTTACCACCCCTCGCTTCCTGCTCCCATCACCAATCTCTGCTTCTCTCCTGCACCCTGTCCTCTCACCTGTGTCCACAGAGTCTTAACTGCATCCCCAAAATATGTGGCTCTTACAAGGGTCAGGAGGTTCAGGCTGTCGGAGCAATAGTTCACTTCAAGCCAGCTCATGTTAGTGACGCCACTTCCCTGGCTTAAATGTGAAAGCCCTGAGAAGGAAAAGAAATGGCATTAGAAAACCAAACTCCAGGGCTGGAGAGATTTTGGCTCAGTGGCTAAGAGCACTGTCTCCTCTTTCAAAGGACCCAGGTTCAATTCCCACCACCCACATGGCAGCTCACAACTGACACAGCCACACAAATGCACATGAGACTAAATAAATTATTTTTAAAATGTCCCTTAAAAAGAGACGAAAGAAAGAAAACCAAATTCTACCAGTCGGTGGTGATACATGCCTTTAACCCCAGCACTTGGGAGGCAGAGGCAGATGGATCTCTGAGACCAACCTGGTCTACAGAGTGAATTGCAGGACAGTGTGGGATACACAAAGAAACCCTGCCTCAATTAAAACAAAGCAAAATCAAACTCCTAATACTCAGCATGCCCATCTATTCTTAGGAGAATCATCTGGAATGTTTGGGACACTGAGCTCAGCTGGGTAGTTGTTCAGGGTCTCAGAGTAGGAACTTGAGTAGTGCTCCACCAGCTCCCAGCTGCAAACCCATCCCCATGGCACAGAGGAAGCAAATGGACAGGCCCGTCCTGTGGATTTCCCAGCTCAGTGCCTCCAAGACAATGCTTGCTCTGTAGCCATTTCATAATGACAAAAGTAGCTTGTCTTTCAGCCAGCATGATCATTAAATAGACTTTATCTTCATTTTCCATGAAAGTATCACCTCCCTCAAGTTTAAAATAGAATTGGGAATTTGCTGTGTTTGAAGTGTGTTGGTCCCATTAATGTAACTTATTGAGTTGGGAAACTAGGAAGCAAGGTGAGTGAAGAGGGACCAGCCCATACAGTCTGAGGTATGGAGTCAGGCAGAGGCATCAAAGGGCGTGAGGACTAAAAATAGCTTAAAAGTCATGGCAGGCAGGAGCACAGGTGAGCAACCATCTCTTTCATTTTCCTTTGTTGCTGTTTCTTTATGGCAGGGGTCAAGCTCAGGCCCTGAACGTGAGGCAAGCATCCTACTCCCAGGCTTCACCTCCAGCCTAGCACCACTCCCTTCACAGATCAGTGGGAAAAGCTCCAGCTTCCTGGAGGCAACCTGAACTAGGTCTCCATTGACTAGAGACTGCTGCCCATGGACTGGGAATCTGGGTCAAACCAACCTCAGTTTCCTCAACACTAAGGGAACAACATTAGTTTTGAGGAGTTAACACACATGCAGCTTATATAGAACTAAGCCAGCCAGGCATTTGCAGTGTTCCAAATGGCTGGTCTGCTAAAGGGATTTTGAATCTATGTCCTCAGTCTGAAGGATGGGATTGTATCATGTCACTTGAAATACTTTAGAGGCAGGGTCATTCCTGTATTTCCCTCCCTCACTCCTGCTGGAATGATGTCTTGCGTATGACAGCTGCTGAGAGAGAACCCAGTGAGTGAGTGACCAGTGGTCCAATCTGACCCATAACTGTTTAAGCCATGGCCTTTGAATGCTAGCCATAGTAACACCAGGCTCTCGACACTCCTCTTGGGATTTCCTTGGGTTGGACCCTTCCAGAAAGGGGCAAGCATAAGGGGACAGAGTGCAGAATAGCTATCTGGAAGAAGAGGCCCCAACTCATGACTTTGCTGGTCACCAAAGGCCTGGCCAGAGTAGAGAGATAAGGCCAAACAGGGAGACCAAGGAAGGATGTGATGAACAGCTGATGGTGATAACAAAAGTGGTCTCTCGACCCCTAGAAGCAGGCATGGAGCTGGGGAAATGGCTCAGAGCTCTTGTACAGGATCTGAGTTTGGTTCCTAGCACCCGTGTCAAGACAGTCACAACCACCAGGAACTCCAGCTCCAGGGTGCCCTCTTCTGAAGGCAGCTTTACACACACACACACACACACACACACACACACACACACACACACACATTAAAAAATAAATATATACCTTTTTAAAAATAGAGTAAGAGAGAGGAAGAGACAATAATTGTACTGGAAGCCGATTGTGAATCTTTCCAATATATTATTCTACACAGAGTTGTAAAGTCACTGTAGTTCTTGATGTATCCAGGGCATGTAAGGGGACTTTTGTTACAATGGTCCTTCTGTGCGTGTTCTTTGTACATTGTTTCACCCTGGTCTCAGTAGAGACCACCCTGTATTTTTACCCACAGGTCATGCGTGATCTGCTTCTCTCGGTGCTGTGACTGCATACCTGCGAAGAAGCAATTTAAAGATAGAAGGGTTTTAGGAGGCATGGAAGGCGCGGTGGCAGGAGTGCAGGGTAGCTGGTGACGTCACTCCTACAGTCAGGACTAGGAAGAGTATGAATGCTTGCTTTCCCCTTTTTCTTTCAGTCCAGCATACAGCGTGGCACTGCCCTCGTTTAGGGCAGATCTTCCCTCTTCAGTTAAAGCTTTCTGGAAATACCCATAGACATACTCAGAGGTGTGTTTCTGTGGTGACCCTAAGTCCAAGGATGTTTCCAACAAACGTTACCCATGACACGTGATCTCAGACCAGGTGACGGGGCTATAAGCTGAGGAGTGCCAAGAACGGGCAGTGTGCACCAGCAGATAGGAACATGGAATAAATTTGCCCGCGGCCTGGTGGGGGTGTGGGGCTGCACCACACAGAGATGGCCAGAGAGTATCCAATACCTTAAGTCATTGAGTTGGTAGTAACTTCCCACAGTAGCTCTGAAATGTGTGTGCTTCTTCTTCTTCTTCTTCTTCTTCTTCTTCTTCTTCTTCTTCTTCTTCTTCTTCTTCTTTTCTGTTTCAAGGTTTTTTGAGAAAGGGTCTCTTTGTGTAGCCTTAGCTGTCCTGGAGTTGCTTTGTAGACCAGGCTGGCCTCGAATTCACAGCGATCTACCTGCCTCTGCCTCCCATGTGCTGGGATTAAAGGCGTGTGCTACCATGCCCGGCTTTGTGTATGGTTCTTGATGCAGATGCTGAATGCAAAAGGCTTTGGAGCAGAATCCAGACCCCAGTGTTGAAAATTTCCCACAGAGCCTCTCCAGCATCTCCGGGCTCTTGCAGAGCAATTGCCCAGGGCTCCCAGATGCCTTGACTCCTCTGCCTCTTGCTGTATCACAGACCCAAAGGCACTGCTCTACTTTCTTTTCTGTTGCTCTCATAAAACATTCTGTCCAAAAGCAACTTAGGGAAAGAAAGAGTTTGTTTCAGATTATAGGCTACAGTCAATGATTGAGGAAGTTTCAATTAGCAAAAAACTGAGCAGCAAACACAGAGGAATGCTGCTTCCTGGCTCTCTCATTGATGCTTAGCTGGTCCTCTCATATAGGCCAGGATCACCTGCCTAGGGAATGGTGTCACCTGTGATAGGCTGGTACTTTCATATCAATTAGCAATCAAGACAGTTCTGATAGATATGTTCACAGTAGGTCTGACTGGGTAACTCCTCAGCCAAGGCTTTCCTCTCAGATGAACTTAGAATGTGTCAGGTTGATAAAACAGTCAGGACAGTCACCTTCCTTTCTAGATTTGTAGAACCTCCCCCCCAACACACTCTAGCTTTCCTGTTTCTGACTTGCCCAAGCTCAAGGACTTTATATCTCTAGGAAGATGTGAAGGTGTCTCTATGACTCTTGTCTCATGAGGAAATGTTGGTCCTGGTTCCTGGAGCAAAGAAAGGGCTATCTTTGCAGTTCTATGCTTGTACCAGTGCCTCATTGGGAGTAAGTACTATATACATGCGTGCACAGAGACTATAACATTGATCTAACAAAGATAGATCACTTGTACAGCCTTCCAGGGTGAATTCAGAGTGCGTTATTTGCCCACTACCTCCTGCAGCTTTCAGAAGCCCCTATGTCTGTAGCCACCTAAGGCTGCTGTGCCCCTCTGTGCAACTCTGACATCCCCAAAATGAGCCTACCCCATACCCATTGCTCTACCACTTTCTCCAATGCAAGGGCTACAGAAACTAATATTTCCTCATGTCAGCTATGAAGGTCAGCAAATTTATCATGGAACCCAGTGGAAAAATGTGACTCAAACAGAGGGTCTACGCATGGATTCATGGCTCTGTAGACAGTCCTCACCCAGTGAAAGTCTTTGGCCCTCTTCCTATATAGCCTTGGTCTGTCCAACATTTAAACCAATGATTTAAATAAAACCAGAGAGGTAAGCCTTTCTGATTTGTGAACAAACGTATTTGTTGACAGACTGACTATCTTAAAAAAAAAAAAAAAAGATAGATCACAACAAACAAGGCAAGATCAATAGGACATCACCACTAGTTTCAAAGTAAGCTACACTGCATGATGAGAAATCACAGCTGGCCCACCTTAGCTGTTCCATGGGACATGGTGGGGTAGCTCTGAGTGACAGGGGCAGAGGTGTCCTGGTTCGGAAGGACACATCTGAATTGAAAAACACTGTATAGGACAATATGTTCACAGTTCTGTGTTGACTACATGCTGAAATAGTATTTTTGAATACATTACAAGGTCCAATAAAACAACCAGAACTAATAACAATAAGCCAGATAGGGAGGAGACAAGTTAACAGCACTTCACAATAGGTCAGCGCTCCCTGCCTAAGTCACTAGTATAAAAACAAAGCCCTAAGAAGAAGGAAGCTTAGGCTGAATCTGTACCAGGTACAGGGCCTGGAATGGGGCTTCCGGCTGGTCTGGTGTGTTCCTTCCTAGTAGAACAGAGCTTGGAACTGTGGCTGTGACGCGGTTGATGAGAGGCATGTTCTCATTGGCGGGTGCCCAGAGAGAGGTCAAGCGACATTTTAGTAGCCTTATCACCCTGGCAAAAAGAAGAAAAGACTTGGGCCATAACTACAGAACGATCTGTTTAGGAGTGTAAAGATGGTGATAGAACGGTGTGGCAGAGTGATGTCATATATTTTTAGAAAGGATGGAGGGAGCAAGGAAATGGTTACAGAGATCAGATTAATATACATATCGAAGAATCAGTTATCCAGCAGAAGGGGGGGTCTTCTCTTCTTCTCTGGGGGAGGGGACACTTGCATTCTGGGAAAAATTGTAATTCCAGTGACCACAGGGGTGAGCAAGCTGGACTCTAATAGCTGCCTGATTTGTTTGATCTTTCTTCATTACTGTATCTGTGTTCTCTTGAAATCATACGGTTGATTAAAAAGACCTTTTTCTTATCAAGAGGGGTCACCTTTTCCCTTTGTTTGTTTCTTCGTGTGACTGTGTTTGTGTGTTGTATGTGTGTGTCTGTGTGTTGGGCAGGCAGGGGCAGGTGAGATGTGCATGCCCATGTGTGTATGTGTGGCCAGAGTTTGATGTCAGGTGTCTTCCTCCACCACTTTCTCCCTCATTTTTTCTAGTCAGAGTCTCTCATTGAACCTGGAACTTAACCGTTTCACTAAACCACCTGGCCTCCAGGCCCCCAGGATCTGTCTGTGTCAGTCCCTCCCCCCACCTCCCCCAACAATGGGATTTTTTTTTTAATGGCTGCAGGGATCGGATCTCAGGTCTTCAGATTTGCACAGCCAGCGCCTTACCCTCTGAGCCGTATCTGTCCTCGGGCCAGAAAGTCCATTCTTGATTAAATGGGTTCAAGAAGCACTCTCCCTGGCTCTCAAATCTTGTGTTGAAGGAATCTCTTGGCTAATGGTCTATTAGTTATATTACTTAATTAGAAACCTTTTTGTTTCAGGTGACAAATACCTGACTCAGATCAGTTGCAAAGAAGGAAATATGCTCACATAAGCAAACATCATGTGCGCATGTGCGTCTGGAGGACAGAGGTTGAGCCATCTCTTAGGCATAGGAGTCAGAGGTGTCCTTTTCATCTCTGGATTCTGCTTCCTCCACTGGCCATACCTGAGTCAAGTTTCTCATTATTTTGGCCCTGAAAAGGGCTGTGATTAGCAGCTAAACGAGCTCTATGTGGATTTGTAATGGTAGGGAGGCACCAGGGAGATAGGTGACCTAACCATTGACAGAGCACGCCCATACACACGATCTTATTGATTCTCCCTACAGCAGTGGCTCTCAACCTTCCCAATGCTGTGACCCTTTAATACAGTTCCTCATGTTGTGATGACCCCAACCATAAAATTATTTCATTGGTGCTTCACAGCCATAATTTTGCTACTGCTACGAATCATAATATAAATATATGATATTTCTTATGGTCTTGAGGGGACCCCTGTGAAAGGGTTCTTAGACCCCCAGAGGGGTTGAGATCCACTGCCCTAGGGCTCTGTGAGGGATAAAGAGTGCATATTATTTACCTCTGTGGTGCTGCCTCACCTTACAGAAGCAGTTGGTTACACTTTTGCCAGGCCACAGACAGGCTTAGCAGAGGGTCTCTGTTCTCCAAAAGCACAGGGCCTGTTGCAGCACTCTGCCCTGCAGCAGATGTTTCTCCTCAGCTCCTGATGACAGAAACCTCTCTCCTGAGTTTTCTGATAGTGAATTTCTGGAGAGTGGCCTAACATCATGCAAAACGTGAGTCACTCAAACACATGCCCCCTCCTCTCCCGGTTTTGCCTGGCTCTTTGTCTTTCATGAAAATCAGAGACATCATTAAGAAAATCAGGCAGGTGATGCTGGAAGGAGCTCTTTAAGATCAGATGTGGGGTACCTGTCAGTAATCTCAGTCCTTCAGAGGCAGAGGCAGAGGGGGGATCCAAGGGAGTCTAGCAAATGCCAAGCCAGGCCAAACAACATAGTTGTGGGTAGCAGGGAGCTTTCCATCTTCTTGTTCTGAGCCACCATTGTCCCAGCACACCTCACAGGCAGAACAGGTTGTGGGTCAAAGGTTTTGTGGCTGGGTTGGTGTCCCAGTCCCACCACTGGGAGCCCTGGCTGATTATAGAAGATGGCCGGTTTAGGCTCCATATCCTCCACTACTAGATATCTTTGCTAGTGTATAGGCATCCCAATGTAGAATAATTTGTGAAAAATACTTGTTTATTCCTCTCACAAATATATACTTAGGATTAGTAGTGGGTTTCAGGGAGCTTTGCTATGAGTCTAGGGTCTTTCTATCTTGTTGTTTTTCTACCCCTTTGGTATGGTATTTGTCTACCACCTCTGCTTTCTAGGCCATAGGAAGGAAAATAATAAACAGGAGAACTTTCCAAGGCTCAGAGCTTGTGGGAATGGCCAACTGACAACTAATCTAACTTGAGACCCAAGCCAGGAGAAAGAACTCATGCCCAGTATTGTGTTCCTGGAGTTGGATGCCTCAGAGACCTAGGGCAAAACCAAACATCACTTACCAATAAAGTCAATGAAATGATGCCTAATGATATTCTTCCTTACTTATAGATGAGTGCCCAGCCCGATCATCATCAGAGAGGCCCTCCAGCAGTTGACGAGAGCAGATGTAGAGACCCATAGCCAAGCGTTAGGTGGGACTTGAAGAATCCCATGGGAAGTGTGGAGGAAGGATTGTAGGAGCCAGAGGAGTCAAGGACACCAGGAGGACATGACCCACAGGATCAACTGAGCAGGGCTCACAGAGGTTGAAGCATCAGTAACAGAGCCTGTGTCAGTCTGTGCTAGGTCCTCTGCACCTGTGCTGCTGCTCTTCAGCTTGGGGTTTTTGTGGGACTCATAACTGTGAAAGTGGGGTTGTCTCTGGCTATTTTGTCTGCTCCTGAGAACCTTTTCTTTCTACTGGGTTGCCTAGTCCAGCCTTGATATGAGGTTTCTGCCCAGACTTATTACATCCTGTTACGCTGTGTTTGGTTGATATATCACTGGGAGGCCTGCTCCAAGGGAAATTGAGGAGAGGGGAAGAGGGAAGGTGAGGGATGGACTGGGAGAAGTGGAGGCTGTGGCCAGGATGTATTGTGTGAGAGAATAATAATAATAATAATAATAAAGATAAAAAGGAGACCTTAAGTGGAGCCAGACATGGTGGCGCACACCTTTAATTCCAGCACTCAGGAGGCAGAGGCAGGAGGATCTCTGCAAGTCTGAGGTCAGCCAGCTCTACATAGGAAGCTCTCCAACAGCCAGGACTCCACAGATAGACCCTGTCTCAGAAAACAGAAATAGAAACAATACAAAGAAAAATAAAGAGAGTGCCCACCTTTCCTCTTCCCTTATACAGTAGACAAACCTCAGGGTCATGTCTAGCTGCAAAGGAATCCAGTAAATAGAGCTCTAGCTAGGTCATTATGTGTTTAGCCCAAACTTACCACAAAGAAAGGGCTGACTGGAAGACAGGAAAACAGCAACTTACTACAGCAGAAGAGATGGACGGCAGGTGGGACAACAGCAATGTGTGCCACGCTACTTATTCACAGTGCTGTGTCTAAGAGGAAGGCGCTGTACGGGTCCTGCTTGTAAGTTGCGTTGAGTGATAGAAAAGACATTCATTCTTTGCTCCCTCGCAATAATATAAGACAATATAGAAGAGATAAGAGAATGAGGCAAACATCTCAGAAAATCCAGACAAGATGGAGGGATGCCTTGAACTTGAGATTATCAAAAAGGGTTCCAGAAGAAGGCAGTATTCGGTATGGTTGGCCTGGGCTTAAACTTCGGCCACATTTTACCAGAACACTGACAGCTGTAAATAAAATCTTAGGCTTCTGAGATATATGATGGTTTCTCTAGTTACCCCTTCCTGACAGCCCTACATACCCATGCATTTCTGTACTCATCTGCATTACCATCCTCCAGCTACCAAGCCTCCATGTTCATCTGCTGCTGGACCCTCCAGCCCTCCAGAGCCAGAGGCCACACAGCCTAAGGAGGTTGGCCAGGCTGTGAGCCAGAGCAGGAGAAGCCAGGCTTAACAACTTCCCAGTGCCCATCACTTCCTGAGCTTTGCAGCTCGCAGAGCACATTGGACTACAGGATCTTACTTGGCCCTAATCTCACTTCAAGGCAGAGCGGCTGGCTAAAGTACAATGCCAGATATAGAAATGGCTTGGAAGTTGGATGCGCTGCAGGATGGATAAACGCCACTATGGCAGCAATCTTATGGTTTCAAACCCATTAGCTCACAGTGCGGAGGGGCTACGTGTAAGAGTCTAGGCTGAAAATTGTCTTCATACTTGATATAGCTGGAAGGACTTGAGGGACAAATTAATAGTGGTGAAGATTGCTGGGAGACATGAAGAACCCAGAATGGAAAGGGTCATTTAGTGACAACTGCACCACTCTGCAAGGGGCATCGGACTTCAGTTAGTGTTGAACAATGTTCTCTGTATTCCAGCAGGTATGCCGGGACTTCTGCAGGCCGTGCCACATTTTGTTAGCTATTTGTTTGCACTTTGGAGTAGTCTACGGAGTAAGAAGTTGCTGAGTTAGTTAGGTTGGGGGCTCACAGAGTTCACATGTTTAAGACCGCACATTGGACTACCATTTGGCCGCATGGTGGGGAGTAGGAAGGTGTGGTATCAGGTGGCAGACCAAACTCTTGTTGGCATTGAAAATCATTCTCTTCCTGGTCCTCTAAGGTCAATAAACCAGATAAATGCATCAGGACTCTGGTGGCATTAGGGTGTGTCTGCCTGATTCCTTTCTCACGTCCCACAGTACCTTTGACCTGACACTGAAGAACTCTCTGAACTTACTGACGTGTAGAATCTCTTAGACTCCTACAGGGAACCACATGAAGAGAGGCTGCTGTCCCTTTCAGAGTGTGTTCTGTGTTAAGTCCCTATTTTTATAGATGCCTAAGAAACTGGTCCATGAAAAGGTGAAGCCAGGACTTGGGCCCTGAGTTGCAGATAAAAAGCAAATACAATTTTCCCTTTCCAAGCATAGATCTTTCTTTGTTACATGTCTTAGATAGTTGTCTGTCTATTATCTATCTATCTATCTATCAATCTATCTATCTATCTATCTATCTATCTATCTATCTATCTATCTACATTTGTGGTCCTGAGGATATGACCCAAGGCTTTACACATGCCAAACAAATACTCTAACTTAGCTATAACCCAGTTCCCATGTGCATACTAAAAACATGTGCATGGGATTTGTTTCTCTCTCTGTCTGTGTGCCATGTGCACGCTTGGTTCCATCATAGGCCAGAAAAGGGTGTCATGTTCATGGAACTAGGGTTACAAATGGCCATGATCTTTCATGCAGGTGCTGGGCACCCCACCTGGATCTTCTGGAAGAGCAGTCTGTGTTTTTAACTACTGAGCCATCCCTCTAACCCACACGTGCATGCTTTCATAGCCATCTTCCTTATAGTTCACACCTTGGTGTTAACATTTTCTGTTTAGAAAGATGCAATTTAATAGCCCTTGTGCCTTAGTTAGGGTTTCTATTGCTGTGAAGAGACACCATGACCATGGCAACTTTTATAAAGGAAAATATTTCATTGGAGTTGGCTTAAAGTTCAGAGGTTTAGTCCATTATCGTCATGGTGGGAAGCATAGTGGTGCGCAGGCAGACATGGTGTTGGAGAGGGAGCTGAGAGTTCTACATCTGGACCATCAGGAAGCAGGAAGAGAGAGTGACACTGAGCCTGGCTTGAGCATTTGAAATCCAAAAGCCCATCCCCAGTGACATGTTTCCTCCAACCATGCCACACTCCCAATAGTGCCACCCCCTGTGAGCCTAGGAGGGCCAGTTCCATTCAACTGTCACACTTTGTGTTCTGCATTTTTAGTAATGTATATCATGACACAATTCAGAAGATGAGGACCTGTCTTCCTTGCAGCATCAATAAGAGACCTTGTTACTAGTGTTTCTGTGTTCTGGGATCTGAAGATTGGAGGGGAAAAGTGACAGTAGCTGAGGAACTCTATAAATCAAGGTGGGCAGCTCCACCCTGCATGCCAAGGTGCTGTGCTAGGGACGTTGTTGGCAGACCCAGATGTCAGACATTTGGTGTAGTTACAGATCCAGCCCAATATGTGGCGGAGCTTAAGTCTGGTGATTTTATCTGTAGGTCAGTCACTCAGCACGCACTGAGCCTCTCACTATGCCAGACAGGTGGATATGGAGAAGAAAGACTCATAGGAAGTGACTTGTTGAGAAAAAAACAACAACATCCAAACCATGCTGCTATTAAAGCCTGCACAGAGAGTAGTCACAGTGATGTAGCCTTGCTACCCACAGTAACCCTCTGAGAGCGCATTGCGTGCTGCACAGCAGGAGAAAAGAAGGATCAAAGAGACTTCATAAACGACTCTAGTGACACCATAGGCCACTGTGGATGGTGCTGCCCATCGTGTTGGAGAGAGAGAAAGTCTGGCCAGAGGAGAGGGGCCCTGGTGTAAAGTTGTCAGCCTTCTCTGCAGCTTCGGGCTCCCAGGGCTGCTGCCCAGGCTGCCTGTATTCCGAGAGCAGGCATGATTGATTGGGCAGCCTGGAGCCTGTCCTTTCACCTCAGACACCCTCTCTCTTCACAGAGGGAGGCTGCCTTCCACTTGGCCAACGTGGCTGACTTAACCCTCTTGTATGTTCTGCAGACAACCATTGGTGGAGAAGAAGCAGACAGACAGAGAAAACAGAAGCAGCCGCCTCGCTGTGGTGGAGGGAGCCAGCAGTGGCTGGGTGGAGAGGAAGAGCTAGCTCATAACAAGAATCACATTGGCTGAGTTTCAGGCCTAGGTTCACTGCTCATGAAGCTCATGGCCCAATTGGTTCTGGCCATGGGTCTTCCCCATCCAGCCTTCTTTTAAATTTCTGAACCTTTAGAGACGCTGTCTTAGTCACTGATCCATTGCTGTGACAAGACACCCTGACCAACTCAGCTCTTATAATAGAAAGCACTTAATTCCTATTCAAAGCAGCACATTCCACTCCCTGGCCCCCACAGGTTATAGCTATATCATATGGGAAAAAAATGTGTTCAGTCCAACTTTCAAAAGTCCCCACAGTCTATTACAGTCTCCACTCTGTTTAAAAATTCAAAGTTCAAAGTTTCTTCTGAGTCTCCATGGCAATCTTTTCATTGTAACCCTGTGTAAACTCAAACTCAAGAAACAGATGGCCGACTTCCAGTATAAAATGGCAGAGATGTAAGTTAGCATTCCAGAAGCAAAGAAAGGGAACACAGTGAGGAAGCACTGGGCCAACGCAAGACTGTAAACCAGTCAACTTCAAACTCTGCATATCCACTCTGATGTCAACGTGCTCTTCAGAGCTCCAGCTCTTTCCAGCTTTGCTACCTGCAACACACTTCCTTCTTGGGCTGGTTCCACTTCCTGTCAGCAGCTCTCTTCAGCAGGTATCGTCAGCCACGGAGGGAGATTCCAACTACCACTTCCTTGTATCCTTGACTCTAATGCCAGAGCCATGGTGAAAACTCTCAAATTCTGCTGCTGACGGATCGTGGTCCCCTCCTTCAGTTACGTTTCCACCAGTTTTCTGTTGTTGTTGATTTCCCTCACTGCCTAAGCTTTCCTGTAATTCCTTTATATAAGTTGAATGTTTGACTGGTCAAGACCTTGCCCTGAAGGCATCACTCTCTTTATTCCATTTGGCATCAGGCTTTTCTTTTAGCTCATGAGCTGGGCTGTTATAATTTACATTGCCCTCAGCAGCACTGCCTTCCATGCTCCTACTAGGATGGCTTATTAAGCCCCGCTTATTAAAGCGTCCAACTGCTTGTCTACTCCAAAATCCAATGTCTTCCATATTCCTTTAACAACCAGATGATTCAGGACCATCAATGCAATATTCTGCTCCCTGGGGTCTTAGTCACTGTTCCATTGCCGTGGAAGAGACACCATGACCAATGTGACTCTTAGAAGAGAAAGCACTTAATTGAGGGCTATATCATAGTTTCAGAGACTTAGTGACTATCATCGTGGCCAGAAACGTAGCAGCAAGAAGGCATGTTGTCGAAAAAGTAGCTAAGAGGTACATCCTAATCCAAAAGCAGAGAGAGAGAGAGAGAGAGAGAGAGAGAGAGAGAGAGAGAGAGAGAGGGAGGGAGGGAGGGAGGGAGGGAGGGAGGGAGGGAGAGGGAGAGGGAGAGGGAGAGGGAGAGGGAGAGGGAGAGGGAGAGGGAGGGGGAGAGGGAGAGGGAGAGGGAGAGGGAGAGGGACAGAGACAGAGACAGAGACAGAGACAGAGACAGAGACAGAAACATTGAGACAGGGCCTGCCTGGCATGATCTTTTGAAAAGACCTCAAAGCTTACCCCCAGTGACACACTTCCTCCAATAAGGCCACATTCACTCCAATTAGACCACACCTTCTAGACCTTATAATCCTTTTCAAATTGTGCCACTCCCTGGTGATTTAGCATTCAAATATATGAGTCTATGGAGGGGTATTTTTTTTTAACCAGCTAATTTATTTATTCACTTTACATTCCGATCATAAGCCCCTCTCTCCTCTCCTCCTGGTCCCACCCTCCCTTCTCCTATTCCCCAGAAAAGGGGAGCACCCCTATCCACCCACCCCAGCTCATTAAGTCATATCAGGACTGAGTGTGTTCTATTCCCCTGTGGCCTATCAAGGCAGCCCGACCACAGGGGAGTGATCAAAAAGCAGGCAATGGAATCCATATCAGACACAGCCTGGGGTGGGGGCTGGGGGGTCAGTCATTATTATTCATACCACCACAGATGGGCCAAGTTTACACTAACCAGTATATTTGGCTATAAAGACAACTGATTTCACGGGACACCAAGGCAATTGAACATTTGGCTCCTCCAGGGCAGAAGAGAAGACAAAGAACCAAGGAATGCCATGCTCACTGCCTCTCGCCATCATCATGGCCCTGGGAAGTGCTGTCTCAGCCTCTCTTCCTCCCTCTCCTCCTCTCCTTCTTTCCTCTACTCCACATGTTGCCCTTGGCAACACCTATAGGTTTGTAGTGACTACAGCTTCTACTGACCAGTACCCTTGTTACTTGGTTCTGCTAGCTGGTTGTAGATTGTGAGAGCACACCTCAGAGTGTGTCTGCAAAGATACTTCTAGAGACAATTACACGCTGAGGGCTGTGACCTAATCCATAGATGGATTCGACCTCTGAATGAGCCATTGGAAGACCGCAACTGCAGAGGGTGGGGCCTAGTCAGAGGAGATGCATTGCTGAGATGTGCCTTTGAAGGGCATGTCTCAGCCACCATCCCTTTCCGTCTTCACTCTTTGCTTCACGGCTGCTGTTGGGTGAGCAGCCTCTCCCCTACTCTTCTGCCTTACCTCAGAAGAAACAGGAGTCCAGAAGCCTGGAGCTAGGTGACTATGAGTGGAATCCTCTGAAACTACAGCTTCCTGTGAACCAGTGCATATTCTTTATCTCTCTCTCTAAAGTCTCTCTAAAGTCTTTAGGCACTTGCTCTTAGTGAGAAATGACTGACTAATACAACCTTACTCTCTGGGAAAGAATTTTTCAGCTTCTTATACTAGTTCCAAACCTTCCAGTCCTGTCTATATAATCATTGCAAGCTCCTGTCTGGTCACAGCTGTTCTGCAATATTGATGGCTCAGATGATGCTTCAGGTGGCCACAAGATGGCTTGGGTTGTGCACGGGTCCTTTGGGGAGTGTCCCTTGGTAGAGGCTATGAGCTGGTTTCAGTACCCTGGCACATATTCATATGCATTGCTTTCTCTCTTTCCCAAGGAGGAAGCTGTAAATACTGATGATAATATCAGGGGCTTGTCTTGGCCAGTCATGGCCTCTGCCCCTATTGGAGTATGAGTAGAAGGGACCTGAAGGCCACCTGTCAAGGGCCCCCTGGGGCTGAGGTGGCCTCTTTCACAGCCTGGCCCTTTGTCTCCTGGGGCAGCTCAGCATATGTGTGGTCCATGCTGACTGCAGCATTCCTGCATTGGAGGTGACTCCCTGGAGTTTCCTCACTGCTCCTAGTTCATCCTTCTGGGTCTTAAAGGGCAAGTCCAAAGCCTTTTAAATGTGATGGCTGGTGCTGAGAATATGGCTTGGTGACAAGTGAGATGCCCTGGATTCACTCTCCAGTGTTGAACAGTAAAGTTATGCTTCGTTAGATAATAGATTTTTTTGCATCCTCTCTGTAGGACTACATCCCCCAGTTCCTGCAAACATCCCTCACATGACTTACTTTTGAGCTATTCTAGCACCCTGACCATTTTCCCTGGAGTGTGGTCCCATTTGCCCATGTTCCTTTTAAGATGTAGCCCAGAAGAGGAAGCAGTTCTCTGGATGTGGGCTAACGAGTTCCCAGCCAAGTGTGGGGAGGCTGCTCCCATCCAGATTTCCAGTTAAAGCCGTTCATTTCTCATACTTTATTCTAAGCAGAAACTGCAGCTCCTGGTGATGTAACTGGTTAGCATATTGCCATCAGCAATCTTTCTGCTTCCGAGTGTGCATATTGTGGAAACTTGTGGAAACTAAGTCACCTAAAGACAACCCAGGATAAACATGTACACACACACACACACACACACACACACACACACACACACACACACAGAGGGGGGGGAGGGGAGTGAGTGAGTGAGTTGACGATACTGACTTGACTTAAGAAGAGAGGACACTGTAAAGGAGCTAAGAGCTAAACAAAACAGATGTGCTGTATTCTTTGTATAGTGTGTGTGTGTGCATGTGTGTGTGTGTGTGTGTTTGGACAAGGTCTTATGTCTCCCATGCTGCCTCTAACTCACTACCTAGCAGAGTATGTTGGATGATTTTATGTCGACATGATACAAGCTAAAGTCATCTTAGAGGAGGGAACTTCACTTAAGAAAATGTCTCCATAAGATCAGGCTATAGGCAAGCCTGGTGGGCATTTTATTAATTAGTGATTGGTGTGTGAGAGCCCAGCCCATTGTAGGTGGTGCCATCCCTGGGCTGGTGGTCCTGGGTTTAATACTGAGCAAGCCACGAGAAGCAAACCAGCCCTGATGCAGACACCACCCCTGCATCAGCTCCTGCCTCCAAGCTCCTGCCCTGTTTGAGTTCCTGTCCTGGTTTCCTTCAGTGATGGATTACAATGTGGAAGTATAAACCAAATAAACCCTTTCCTCCCCAACTTGCTCTTTGGTCATGGTGTTTCATCACAGCAATAGAAACCCTAAGACACAGAGGATGACCTTGAATATCTGATCCTTCTGCCTCTACTTCCCCAGTGCCAGGATGACAGGCAGGTGCCACAAAACTTGGTTTACATGCACTTGAACCCAGGGCTTTGTGTTTGCTAGGCAAGTGCTACACCAACTGAGCAGCATTCCCTGCTTCTGCTACAGGACAAGGAGAGAGACATAGGGGAGCAGGGATCAGTCCTACCTGTTGCTTCCAGGTGTAAGGTCCAAGAAGCAGCGAAGGGCAGGGTGCTGTCAATGACAGTGTCTGTAGTAATAGAAGGGTTTAACAAAGCAGGTCTAAGGTGGGGAAGAAAATGAGAGTCATTGACTTCACAGCTATCCCACGACCTTTGGAGAAACAAAGTACCTGTTAGATTTGGGACTTTTCCATGAACCTCTGTCCTCGAGCTTGATGAACTTGATTTCATTGTTTGCTTCTGGATGATTTTTCTCTTCTGGTCCCTTAACTGGCCATGGAGGGCCTTTTGTCCTTTTGGAATGCAGGGACCTGGCATATGTGGCAGGGGGTGAGCATCTCCCTGCCTTGTTTTCACAAAGGGACTTCGGAGGACGTACCCAATACCTATACCACCCAAATGCATGCTCTCGTGCTCCTATGGCTATCCCTCTCACTCAGACCTGCCCTTGGCCTGTGGCTTCAGTTCTCAAGTGGCTCCAGACCTTATGTCTGAGCCCCATATCCTCTGGCCAACCAGACACTCCCACCTTCAACTCTTTTGTTTGTACAAGTGGCCACTGATCATTTGTAACTGCCGGAGAGTCACAGAAATGGGTAGAGGGACCTCCAGTTTCCCCCGTTCAGTAAATCCTGTCAGGTCACTACGCATCTTTTTTAACCAAGGCCTCTCCCTCACTCCTATGCCCAACTGGTTAGCACAACTTGCCAGGCCTCCACGACGCTTTTCCAGCCTACTTCTCCTCTCCCTCTTGGCTCTTTTGATTTTTTTAAAAACTGGGGTTAGTGTAAAAGCCTTCAAATATATCTCCCCACCTCCAGTCTCCTGGACCCCTCTTTCACTTTATTCTCTACCTCCCTAAATAAGATCATTTAATACCTTCTTGGAGCTCCCTATACCATGTGGGTTTTTCACCCAGCAAGGGGAGCCTGTTTCCAGAACCTTCTTTTCTCTCTACTACACTTTCCCTGTAGCACAGAGAATCACCAGAGCCCTCTGCACTAGTTGCCCTCTTTTTTCATGACTTTGGGCAGGTGTTGTCACCACCAGGGACGCCCAGGAGTATAAAGAACAAGAATATGGTGATCACTTTCTAATCACGCATAGTTGTTGCAGGGCGTTTGAGCTCATCATGAACCCTGAGACTGTGAACTGTAAACACCTGTTTACTTGTTTGGTGTGGCTCAGCCCTAACAAACACCTTTAACCCAAGAGCTTTCTGGTTCCTGTAAACAAGTCCTTGAGGTGTGGGTCAGCCTTAGCACACACCTTTAATCCAAGAGCCAAATAAAGTCAACCCCGGATCAAGAGGCAGAGCAAGAAACCAGCAGACAGGAAGGACATTGAGAGAAGGGTATTAAGACAGTGTGGAAGAGAAGGAGCTTTTGGCTTCTTGGCTTTTGGGACTTGGGTCTTTTGCTTTTGGCTTTTTCCATCTGGGATGTGGGCTGAGTAAGAAAGGCTTCTTTCTTCTCGGACTGAATAGGAAGGTCTGCTGGGTGCTTCCTTTGCCTCTTGGAGCTAGCAGGCTTTCATCCCAGCATCTGGTTCCTGAGTCTTCATTGGTAAAATCTAACCAAAATTGGTATTTTCATTATTTAAAACATTTATAGTATGTTAGGATTTCTGCTGATGAGCTCACAGAACATTGGACCAGTTCTGTAAATCACCATTTTCTAGACTAAGAAGATGGAGCTTGGAGCTTTTTGGAGCTACACACTCTTGCTCCATAGCTCTATGTCAACTTTACACAAGCTAAGGTGAGTCATCTGAGAGAAGGGATCCTCTCTTAAGAAAATTCCTCCATAAGATCAGGCTGTGGGCAAGCCTGTAGGGCATTTTCTTAATTAGTGATTCATGAGGGAGGACCCAGTCCATTGTGGGTGGTGCCATCCCTGGGCTTGTGGTCCTGGGTTCTATAAGAGAGCAGGCTGAGCAAGCCATGTGGAGCAAGGCAGTAAGCAGCACCCTTCCATGGCCTTTGCATCAGCTCCTGCCTCCAGGTTCCTGCCCTGATTGAGTTCCTGTCCTGACTTCCTTCAGGGATGAACAGATATGGAAATGGAAGCCAAATAAACCCATGGTGTTTGACCATAGCAATAGAAACTTTAACTAAGACAGTACTATAGCGACTAGGGAGGCTAAGGTGGAGGGTTGTTTGAACCTAGGAGTTTGTCCTACTGAGCTTTGTCAATTGGACACAGTAGAGAGTCAGGAGAAAAGGGAAGTCTCAGCTGAGGAATTCCCTCCATCAGATTGGCCTGTGGCGTGTCTGTGGGAGAATTGTCTTGATGGTAACAGGAAAGATTAGTCCACTGTGGGCAGTGCCTTTTTCTCAGCTGCGTAAGAAAACTAGGGAAACAAGAGCCATAGGTTCTGCTTCAAGTACTTGCTCAGACTTCCCTCAAAGGTGAGCTATGACCCGGAAATGTAAACCAAATCAATTTATTTTCTCTTCTAAATTGCTTTTGTTCATAGTAATCACTAAAGCACCAGAGAGGAAACGAGAATGGTTCAAAGATGGCCTGGCCGACATAGCAAGACAGTGGCTCAAAGAAAGAAAGGAAGGAAAAAAGAAAGAAAGAAAAGAAAAGGAAGGAAGGAAATGGGAACTTGAAGGGATTAAGATTTATTCAAGATTGCATGCTGACAACCGACAGAGATGGGATGTGAGTCCAGGGTTCTAATGAGATACCTTCTGATGTTTCTCCTCCTGTGCATATAATATAATCTGTCAGCTCTGAAAGTCAGTGGCTACTTTCCTTTATGTTCCAACCCTCTGCATACACATTTCTTAACGGTTAACTCTTTCCTCCTTGTGCCTGTAACTTGCACGTCATTGTGTTATATTCATCGTCCCTCAGCTGCACAGGATAAGAAGGTGGTGCTGAAGCCCTCATCACAGTCTCCCTGTGAGGCAGCCTTGTGTGTCCACTGCTCACCGGCCCAGGCTGTGGCTGGTTGAACAACGAAAGGACCAATCCACGGACTTGGCATGCATGAGCCCGGAGGTGCCCTGCTCAGACCTCCCTCCCTCCCATCCTCTGCTTCATGGAATGTGGTGGCTTAATGGCCTCCATCCGAGACCTTCATTTCCATCATGGGTTTTGCATTTCACTCACTCACCAGTGCACATCTGAATGCACTACATCCTGACCACTCCTGTCCCATGTGTGGTTCCTCTAGCAACCTTTTGCTAGGGGCTCTCTGCTGGTCCTGCTGAGAACTGAGCTGCCCCATACCCACTGTCCTTTCTTCCCCTCTCCTCTTCTGGAGACACACAGGACTGAGGCTGAAGTCTGCCTACCCCTCAATGTCTACCCCTCCTTTATCTTTCATAAGCACTTCCCTAAGTTTGTTTCCAGGCCATGTCACCCTGTTTGGTCTATACATCCTCCAGGAGATCAAATGAGCTAAGAAGCCATCTGTGTATACCTGGCCCCCAGCCTCAGGACTGAAACATAGCAAGTGCCCAGTAAATGCTTGCTGAATGCATGACGTTGTGGATGAGTGCTTCCTGAATGGATTAGGGTATGACTTCTCCCACAGATGGGCTGTTTCCTCCCAGTCCACTTCTATACCAACTTCCGCATCGAGCTTTCTGGAACCTGACCTTGTGCTCTTGGCTCCCTCCACCCACAGGCAAGGTCTCAAAAGATCTTTGCTTTAATAATCGAAAGGAGGGGTGGAGTGTGGTTCAGTTGCTAGAGTGCTTTCCTGGCCTAGACAAGAAACTGGGTGTGATCCCCACCACCGCACGGGTGAGCCGCGATGGCGCACACCATCACAAAAGCAGATGGAGCAGAAATTCAAGGTCGTGCTGAGGGAGTTCAAAGGCAACCCGGCCAACAAACAAATGGATTCAAAGAAAAACAGAATACCCTTTTAAACATTGGTCATGTGGTATTAATAACACAGGGTGCGTCCTTTGTAATTGAATCATGAAAAACTCCAAATAGAAAGGTTATTTTTGACCCTTGGGTACTGGAAATAGATTTGAAAATCATTTCAGAAAGCCGGAGCTTGACCAGAACGAAGGTGATTGTTCCTTTTGACCCAGCATCCTTCCCTTCGGAGGCCTATGTGGCGCTTTGAAAGATAGCTACCCTTCATAGTATGTGGCATTTGAATATTTGGTCCCAGTTTTGTGGCACTGTTGGTGTAGAATTAGGAGGTATGGCTCTGCTGGAGGAAGTATGTCATCCAAGATTTCAAAAGCCCCACATCATTCTCAGTTTGGTTTTTTTTTTTTTTTTTTTTCTGCTTCCTGTTTGTGGTTCAAGATGTGTGTCCTCAGCTCTCATGCCTTCCTGCTGTCACACTTCCTGCTGTGACGGTGATGGACACTTGTCTCGCTGGAACTGTAGGCCTCAAATAAACTCTTCCTTTTATAAGTTGTTTTGATCATGGTATTTTATCAACTCAATAGGAAAGTATCGAATACAGCCTGTGAATGGTGTGTGTGTGTGTGCGCGTGTCTAATGTGTCTTCTCATTTTCTTCATCATTCTCCCTGCCCCCTTAGAATATTCTGCACCCTTCTGAGTGCCCCCTTCTGATTGATCCTTACTTCAAGATTTAATGTCTTCATGGTTGATGGCGCAATCAGCACTGCCACCATGCTCCCTTCCAGGGAAAAGGAACGTGTTGGTTACTCTTTTTATTGCTGTAATAAAAACAATGTGAGGAAGGAAGGGGTTATACAGACTCATGGTCTGAGGGCACAGTACATCAAATAGAGAAGCGATGGTACTCAGATCCAGGGGAATCTGGTCACCTGCATCTGAGTCAGGAAGCAAAGCTTTCCTCCCTCTCTGTTTTCTCAGTTCAGTCTAGAGCCACAGCCTATGGGTCGGTGGCACCTGCATTCAGGGTGACTTCCTTCACAGACACTAGCAGAGATGCATCTTCTAGGTGACTTTAACTCATTAATGTCACTTGGCAGTGGTGAGTAACATCACTGAATAGCATCTACCGCTCATCCCTGAGGCTGGTGGCCTTAGGCTCTGCAGTCAGTGTCTAGCCCCATGTGGTCCTGCCCGGGGCAGTTCTCAGGAAAGTTTCCTTGTCTCCCAGCTGGAAAACAACCCCAAAGACTTCCACCATGGTAAAACACACTCTGCTTTCCCTGGCAAATTTCCGTGAAAATGACTCTGTGCAGTGTTTTTTGGCACAAGCATCCAGTAAAGGGTTATAATAATCATCAATCTGACGTCTTAAATACAGTCTTTGGTTCTGCAGATACCATAATGACAGACTTGAGTTCTCAGTACTAGTTATGACTGTGGGCACCAGAACTTAGCAACATCCTGGGCATGGAAGCAAGCATTGGTCTTATTTATGTCTGGGATCCAGAAAGAAACTGAGGGCCTTGAAGACCAAATTACACGGTGCTCTCATGGAGCAGAGAGAAGCGTCTCCGTGATGGCATTTCTGGGATGAGAACACACTTTTGTGGGTCCCTCAGTGCCACATCAGGATGCATCTGGATCCATTAGTTGCTTAGAACAGGCAGAGGCGAGGCCTGAGCAAATGGGCGGAGCCTCCTCGAACACACAACAGACTGTGGTTAAAAATGCGGCTGTTCATGAAATTGGGTACATCCTGGGTTCAAATGATGTCAAGAGGTTGTCTCACTAGAACCAGGAAACAGCAGTCCTTAAACTTTGCTGTTGACGCCACCTTCCCTCTCTCCCCTCGTCCAACTCCTTGAACTTCTTTGAGCACCATCCAACCATCCCTGAGGCCTCAGTCCAACTTATTCTCAAGAAATCGAGTTAGTAAGTCTGGTAGTGCTCATCTTTAATCCCAGCACTCAGAAGGCAGAAGCAGAAATTTGGTTCAAAGTCAGCCTGGCCCATATGGTGGGATCGAAAGAAAGAAAGAAAGAAATGAATCCCAACATCTGTTCTGAATCCACTTGTACCTTTATTTTAGAGTGCAACTATCTTTGCAGAATTCAAATTTTAACAATGTAGTTTCTTTTGGAGGCGGGATGAGGTGCAACTGGAAAGATGGCTCAGTGGTCAAGAGCCTTACTTCCTTTCCATAAGTCGGCCTCCAGGAGATCCAACAGCCTACCCTCTTCTGCCTCTGAGGGAACTGCTCATATGCAAACACTCATACACATAGTTCATAATTAAAATTTCATATTTTAAATATTTTTTTCAAAATTAAAATTTTTGTGTTACGTATATGAGTGTTTCGTCTGTGTGTTTGTCTGCACACCAAGTGTCCATGGAGGTCAGAAGAGGACATTGGGTCCCTAGAACAGGAGTTACAGATGGTCAGGAAGTGCCATGTAGTGCGGGAAATAGTGCTTGGGTTCTCTGGAAGAGCAACCAGTACTTTTAACCACTGAGCCACCCCTCTACTGTGTAAGTGTTCACATAGATATGGCATTTTGATCGCATTTGCCCCCATTATCCACTCTTATCCCCGTTCACCCCTTCCTTCATCCCTCCTCCTCCTCCTCCTCTGCTTCTTTTGTGACACAGTGAGTTTTATTACAGTTGTTTACAGGAGCATAGACAAAAGTCTTCCTCCTTTGTTTGGCATAAGCCTAGTTAAAAGGTTATGCTTTTAAATCATTTGTAAAGCAGGGTTTTCTACGTGTTTCTTAGACCTGGATTAAAACAGCATTTTTTTCTAGGGGCTTTATGTGAAAAGTGGATTCTGTGTGCGTTGTCTCATCTTTCAGGGGTTTTCCAGGGTAGCCTGTGAGTCTGGCTGTCTGACAGGAGCATGCGCAAGGTGCTGGCATGAGGTGAGTTCTTAGGATGTGGCTGTCGAGGGAGAACACCCACTATCCAGAGCGGCTCCTCCCTACCAAGGCTTGGAGCTTGCTGCAGCCTTCCTGAGAGGCCAGCGTAAGAATTCCTGACCTCAGCAGGTCCTTCAGGAATCGACACTTTATAACTATTTTTACAAGGTGACTTTGTGATGTGATGGTCTGAAACTCATTATTAGCAACAGAGGCAAGGCAAGGGTCCTGGTGGTCAGCTCCAGCAACTGACACTGAAGAGGTCACCTTGGTGAAGAGGTCACCTTGGCCAGCTCATTGTTCCTCAGGGTCTGTGGCATCCTGGTTCCAGGCCCCTCCTCGGTTATCATGACCATCGGGTCCTTTAACTCAAACAGCACAGGAGTTGGAGAGCCAGCGGTAGTCAAATTTCTTGCTGTTCTTGCAGAGGACCCAAGTTCTGTTCCCTGCTCCTACACCAGGCAGTTCACAAACACCTGTAACTCCAGCTCACAAACACCTATTCTCCATGGCCACCTGCATGCATATGGTTTCTCATATGCCTGTGCACACACAAGCACACGTGCACAATTAAAATATAAGATTAATCTATTTTTTAAAACCTCAACATTGGGCTGGAGAGATGGCTTGGTAGTTGAGAACACTTACTCTCCAGAGGACTCAGGGTTGGTTTTCAGCACCCATATGGCAGCCTATAGGGATTCAATGGCCTCTTCTGACCTCCTGGCACTGCACGCATCTGGTGCAAATACATACATGCAAACAAAACACTTAAATGCATAAAATAAAAATAAATAAATGTTAAAAAGTCAGCATCATCTCTACACATAACCCATGCATGCCTTGTATAATTTAAATATTTTCTAGATTATTTCTAATACCTAAAATGAGGCAAACACTGCATAAATAGTTGTTACATGTCATCTAGGGAATCATGATAAAAGAAATGTTTGCATATGTTCAGGTATATATGAAAAATTTCCCCCAAAATATTCTTGATTTGGAGTTGGTTAAATTCACTGGCTGGAACCTGCAGACATATGGGGTAGTTAGACCAGAGACTGGGTGGCCTCAACATCAGACATTTATTCTCACAGTTCTGAAGCCTAAGGAACACAAGATCAAGGCTCAGGCTAATCCATTTCCTGACTGGGGCTCTTTTCCTGGCTCATAGACAGCGACCCGATCTCCATATCCTCACCAACAGACAAGGAAGAAGCCAGCTCTCTACCCACTATTATAAGGCAATAGAGCTACGCCATGCCGACTTCATGCAACCTAAGTCATTCCCTGCAAAGCCAAGCCCCCATCTCCAACGTGTCATATGGGAGCCAAGGTCCAATATTTTAGCAATAAGCTTGGAGTTTGCACAGAAAGAAACC